>NC_041406.2:69552739-69820239 GCF_900747795.2 Erpetoichthys calabaricus
CTCCATTAGAGTATATGGACAAAAAACAGGTTCCAGTTATGACCATTACACGTAGAATTTCGAAATGAAACCTGCCTAACTTTTGTAAGTAAGCTGTAAGGAATGAGCCTGCCAAATTTCAGACTTCTACCTACACGGGAAGTTGGAGAATTAGTGATGAGTGAGTCAGTCAAACAGGTTCCAGTTATGACCATTACGCGTAGAATTTCGAAATAAAACCTGCCTAACTTTTGTAAGTAAGCTGTAAGGAATGAGCCTGCCAAATTTCACACTTCTACCTACACGGGAAGTTGGAGAATTAGTGATGAGTGAGTCAGTCAGTCAGTCAGTCAGTGAGGGCTTTGCCTTTTATTAGTATAGATACACATACACACACACACACATATACATACAGTGGAACCTCGGGTCAGGAACGTCTTGGACCACATACAAATCGGGTTACAACCAAAAAGTTTGCCAAACTTTTACATCTGTTCACGACCACACACTCGGGTGACGAACAAGCCAGTTTCCATTCCGGTTCGTACGCGCCGATGATTTCCGCACGTGTTCAGTCTCTCCCTTTGCAGTGAGCGAGCACGAGCACGAGAGAGAGAGAGCCCAAGCAGGGGCGTTTTGGCCGACACTCGTGGGGCAGCGGTCGCTCCAGCTGAGCGATCAAGTAGTTGGAGTGGAGTGATCAGAAGAAGTAAGTAAACATTTAGTTTACTATTACACTGTGCATTCTATAGTATAATGAACTATTTTTGTGCTTAAAAATCTTTAAAAATATATATATTTACATACAGCTCGTACAGTCTGGAATGGATTAATTGTAGTTACATACAATCCTATGGGGGAAATTACTTCGGGACACGACCAAATCGGGTTGTGACCAGAGTTTTGGAACGAATTACGGTCGTGACCCGAGGTTCCACTGTATATATACACATACGTATATACATACACATGTACACACACATATATGTGTGACTGACTCTTGGGATGTGGAATGTCACCTCTCTTTGGGGGGTGGGGAGGTGGGAAGGGCCCAGAGTTGGTGGGTGAGACGGAGAGCTACAAACTAGATATAGTTGGGATCATGGCCACCCACTCGCTTGGTTCTGGACTCAAACATCTCACAAGAAACTGGACTATCCTTTTCTCTGGAGTTGCCCAGGGCTGACAGGAGAAGGCTTCTTACTGAGTCTCTGCCTGGCTGATGCCCTGTTAGGGTTTGTCCTGGAGAACGAAAAGGCTGCCTCAGTGAGGCTGAAGGCCGTGGACGAGAGGACTCTGACAACCACAGATGAATATGCACCAAATGCTAGTTCAGAGTACTAGGCCTTTTTTGAGTCACTAGAGGGGATTCTGGAAAGGGTCCCATTTGAGCACTCCATAGTTATGCCAGGAGACCTCAGCGCTCATGTAGTTATTGATATAGACACCTGGGGTATCATGTATAAACGGTGCATACGCACAAATATATTGCGTATGAATGATTCCACGTTCAAATCGCGGTGTACAAAACCTAAACTTGGCGTAAAGCCATGCACATTTCCATGGTAGCTCTTACCCAGGCGTACGCAAGTTCTCTGCTCGGTTTTGCAAACTGGCGGCACCCTGCGTCAAAGCAGAGCTACTGTTCCAGTGTGGTTTCCCTTTCTTTTTTAGATCCACATCCCTGACGCGGCTTTATAAATACATAAATTAACTGCATATTGTTTATCAGTTTAATGCATCTGATTGTAATTAACCTGTAACAATATAATGGTCCACAGAATGTTCAAACTATTCTAAATACAATAGCTGCTTTAGCATTGTTACTCTCACTGCACCTTCTCCTTTCAGCTGCTCCCATTAGGGGTTGCCACAGCGGATCATCTTTTTCCATATTACTCTCACTGCACCACGTGGAGTATTTATATCACTGTATCTGAGTGGGGAATCACAGCTGTACAGCAGCTGATCGGAAATAGAATTATCAGTATACAGCATCAAGCACATGCTGCCTCAGCCATGCTGTCCATTGAACTGCTCTCATATGACAAACGCTTCAGAGGCTTTCCCCGTGGTCCAGCAACATTTTCATCCCAAGAACAATAAACACACTCAATCAGTCCATCAAGTGCTCCTTGTAGAACTGTTTGTACTTACAAGTACAATTACTTTACTGTAAACTTGCGATACAGTTATAATATTGCACAACCTGAGCCACTTTATAAAGCGCGTATTTACATATGATGACGATATCATTTTTAAGATGAAATGCAGCAAAATATGTTTATTATATTATACAGATAAAACTAACTTCATTTACATAATCTATATTGTTAATAATTAAACATGGGAGGACACTGTGTCGCAGCGCTAGGAAGGAGCTGGCGCTCCGTTCACGGACTGTTCCTGCCTCTCGCTGTAATCTTGCTGGAACTGGCACAACACTGGATGGATAGAATAATTTAACATGTACTACGAAGATATTTCAATGCTCCTTAAAAGTTTTGAAGAATCTGTATTCTAAGCTTACAGATGGCTTAACGTCTATTACTATTGTGTGGCGATTGGGTATTTGGAGAAAGAAAAGTAAGGACAGGAATTGGGGGTTAGTACGTTTGAAAGAGACAGTACTGCTGCAATAAATTATTTCATCGAACGTCGCGCACGGCACAGCAAGCATCCTGCATGAGGCATGAACAATCACTGCGCCACCGTGTTCCCATTTTTAATAACATGCTTCAACTCCCATCATCATGAAAATTACATCAAATATATATACATCTCAGTATTTTAATCATTCAGAGAGCTGTAATATCACGAATGTAATGGATTCTGTGTCCTGTCGAAGGACGAGAAAGCCGGTTTAAGAAGCACGTAGTGATTCACACACATAGAGCACATAGAAGATCAAATACAAAACAAAGCATTTAACATGCTACTTTAGTTATGATATGATTTCAGAAACTAGTAAATTAACCAATTTTAAGATGAAGTTTATGATGTTCTACTTTAATGACAAAATAAACTATGTGATTAAAGTGGACACTTAGAGATTAAAGTTGACATTTCGTGCTTTATTCCCACTGTGTGCCTATTTTTTTTTCTCTGTACCCTAATAAGCTTTCATATGACATTCAGACGGTGGGCTACGACTCGCCTTTTCATGGCGACTTTGATATCTGACAACTTCTTTTTTATTTCGAGCACTGTGCAACTTTGTGAACTTGAGCTTCTCCGACACTCTTTGTCACTCGATCAACTTCCTTTTGTTTTTTATACCACTGTTTAAATCAACAAATAATACGTTTTTCCTTGCCTCTACTTGGTATTTGCTGAAATTCTTCTATAAACCCCGTGCTTTTGGCATTGCCTTTTCACAGAATGCTGAGCTTAAGGGTTATTTATATTGATTTGCATATACGATGAGGTGTAATTCTGGGAAGAGATGGGTCGGGACAGCAGGCGCGTGCGTTACTTTTCACGCTGACCGGGATTTATGTAGCGGAAGAACATGGAAGTTGGCGTTTGCACAGATTTATGCATCTGGATTTTTTTGTGCGTAAGCACATTTCCGCTTTAGTCTGTACGCCATGTTATAGTGTGAATTCTTCGCACGGCGTTATGCATGAGGCCCTTGGAGAGGAAAAAGGCCTACCTGATCTAAACCCAAGTGGTATTTTGTTATTGGCCTTCTGAACTAGTCATGATTTATCCATAAGGAACACCATGTTGGAACATATGGTGGCTGATAAATGTACTTGGTACCAGAACACTTTAAAATCAGTCATAGATCTTTGGCCTATAAATCATATCATCAGATTTGTAGCCGCACGTTCTGGACACTTAGGCGATGTGAAGGAAGAACTGTCAAATGATCACCATCTGGTGGTAGGTTAGGTCAGATGTCGGGGGAGGCACCTGGACAGACCTGGAAGGCCCAGGAGAGTAGCGAGGCCCCTGTCCAGATGACTTTCAACTCCAAACTCTGAAAGAGTATTTCCTGCATCCCGGGGAAAACTGGACACAAGAGTTTGAATGTGCCTTGTTCAAAGTCTTCATTGTAGAAGCGGCTGCAAAGAGTTGAGGCCTGAAGGCCACAGATGAGTCTTGAAGGACCCAATGGTGGGCACTAAAGTTTAGAGATGGTATCAGGCAGAAAAAGGAGGCCTTCTGAGCATGGTTAGCACGGGAGACTCCCGAAGCAGCAGAGAAGTACTGACAAGCCAAAAGGGCTGCAGCCTTGGGAGTCTGGAAACTAAAAACCTGGAAGTGGGAGGAGTTTGGAAAGACAATGGAAAACAACTATCAATCTGGCTCAAAGGGGGTCAGGTGACTCAATAAGGGAAGATGTCCTCAGCAAGGGTGGGGAAGTTTTGACATGGACGAAGATGTTGCCTGGCAGTGGAACACCACTTTGAGGAGCTCCTGAACCTGATGGACATGCTCTCTGTGGAGGAGGTAGAGCCAGAAGCTGATAAGTGAATCAATGCCCATTCCCCAAAGGGAGGTCACTGAGGTAGCTATGCAACTACACACTGTTGAGCTGTCATGGCTGAGATGCCTTTTCGATGTTGCATGGTCATCAGAAGCTGTGCCTCTGGAGTGGCAGACTGGAGTGGTTGTCCCCATTTTTAAAAAGAGGGACAGGAAGGTGTGCTCCAATGATCAGGGGAATCACACTACTCAGTCTCCCTAGAGACTGCATCCAGTCGTGGAACCTCAAAACAAGGAGGAGCAATGTGGATTCCATCCAGGCTATGAAATGGTGGACAGGCTCTTTAACCTGAAGGGGGCATAGATATATGCCCAGTTGGTCTGCATTGTATGTTTTGGACTTAAGAAAAGGCATATGGACTGTGTTTCTCAAGGGATTCTGTGGGGGCTATTTGGTCCCTGTATAATCACAGTGAGAGCTGTGTCTGCATACTCCAAAAAACATCTGCATCATTTCCAGAGAGTGAAGTTCTCAGCCAGGGCTGTGCTTTGTCTCCTGTCCCGTTTGTGATTTTCAAGGACAGGATATCAAGGCACAGCCAGGAATGGAAGAGGGGTCCAGTTCGGTGCCTCAGAATCAAATTGCTGCTTTTTGCAAATGACGTGGTCTTGTTAGCTTCATCGGGCTGAGACCTCCAGCACGCATCGAAATGATTTGCAAGTGAGTGTGAAGAGGCTAGGATTAAGATGAGCACCTCCAATTCAAGACTAAATTCCTCAGTAGGAAAAAGGTGGATTTTCCTCTCGATATGGGGGGTGTTTAAGTACCTGTGGTTCTTGTTCACGAGTGAAGGGAAAAGGAATTGTGAGATCGACAGATGGATTAGGGTGGTATAAGCGCAGTTATGAGATCGCTACGCTGATCTTTAGTGGAGAAGAAGGAGTTGAGTCAGAAGGAAAACTTCTTGATTTACCAGTTGATGTACTTCCCTACCCTCACCTATGGTCATAGGCTTTGGGTAATGCCGAAAAATTGAGACTGCAGGTGCAAACAGTTGAAATGAGCTTTCTCCATTGGGTGGCTGGGCTCTCCCTTAGGGTGAGAATCACAGATATTTGAGAGTGGCTTAGAGAAGAGCTGCTGACTATCTGCATCAAGAGGAACTACTTGAGGTGGGTCGGGTATCTGATATATATGCCTCCTGAACACCTATCTGTGTAGGTTTTATGGCCACAACCTACTGGGGGGGGGACCCTGGGGAGGACCCAGGGCTCACTGGGAGGATTATATCTCCCAGATTGCCTGGGAAAACCTTTGGATCCCACAGTATGAGCTGGCGACTGTGGCTGGAGATAAGGATATATGGGCCCCAATGCTAAGACTGCTGGCCTCGCACTTTGAATAAGTGGTGGAACACAAATAAATGAATTATATACAGTATAAATATAGTGCCTTGCAGAAGTATTCAGTCCCCTTGAAGGTCATCACCTTTCTTTGGATTTCAAAAGATACATACACATATTCCTCCAAAAAGTATCTTTTATCGACAACCTGTTAACAGTTTTTTTTTTTTTTTTTTTTTTTAAAGACAAAGTATGAAGTTTGTCAAAGTAAGTTTCTAAAAAACAGTGCCTACATAAGCATTCAACCCCTTTAAGCTCCAAATCCCAAATAATACACATATGGGTCATTTCTCAGGCTGTGAACCCACTATGAAAATGAAGACTAAGAAGTAAGAAAGTCACACAAATGTGTAAGTCAGAAATTACATTTTTGAGGTTGAATTTAAATTTAGAGTGATGGAAAAAAAGACTTTCACAAAAAATTGCAAATTTAATTGCTTTTTTGAGAAACAAAAACAAATCAAATAGCAAACCTTGGCGTTTCCCTCAAAAATTCATTCAGCAATTCAAGTGAATGCTTAAAAGTGGAATGGTGAAATGTCACAAATGGGAGCTTCAAAAACTCCCATAATATGTGAGCACAGCAAGAGTAATCAAAAATCCGCAGGACATGCTTAAGTACAAATGACCCGAAGACATTCAAGCAAAACTTGAAATTCTACCACCAAAGAACAAGCGCAATCTAACGCTGCTCTCCTAAGCCCCTTTCTAAAAATATAAAAACAAAAATAAAAATTAAATTAAAAAAAAAATTCTAAAAAAAAAAAAAAATAGTTTTTTAACCTCACATGTAGCAACAGACAATATTTATACACAAAATATTAACAAAGGATGTAAGTGCACCTATACATTTACTTGTTGTGTGGACTGAAGAACACTGTTCAAATTTAGGCACTAGCATAAGAATTTACACAAAATTCCTTCTTACATTTGTTTAAAGGTACTCATTTAATTGGTAGCTAAAGTCCAAACAAAAAGATAAGGAAAATATAGTATGCCTTGAACCTACATTTTTTTGTTACTACCACAGTTTTGGCAATCATAACATATATTAATGTGGGTGTTTACTGTATTAAAACTCAAAAGATCAGAAAAAACAGCTTGTGAGAGAAAAACAACTTGTCAAATAGATCTGTGTAGAGTATATACAGAGTAAGAACACTGGCTGTAATGGCTCATGTTGCAAGAAAACATTCACATGCATTTGTTTTTATGTTAGAAATCTTCTTTGAACATGTTTTCAATTTAATAACAAAAAAGTACTTCTGAAAACCTTTGTACTGGAGGTTTAAGAAAGTGTAGGAAAAAAATACTTAATGTGTGTAAGCTATATTAAGAAATAATGCTGTGTCTTCTGAAAAAAATCTTTTCTACTCTTGACATTTTCCTTTACTAATCAGTTCAGAAAAATGTTAAAAGATAATGTCTCACTTCAATTTCTTGTATAAAAATAAAACATACAGGGACTAAAACACACTGACAAGTTAATTATCTTTCACTACATTGTGAATAAAATAACTGTATACATAACCTAATGGGTACTTCTAAATTATAATCTGTATTAGATTTATAGTTTCTATATATTGCAAAGATGCATTTACATTAAGTCATTTATCAGTGACTAAATATAAAGCTAAAGAGCAATGTCTAAGGTCAGATTTTGAAAAATGAGATTTCTGTTTTACTACACAGTGGAAGTTAATTGGTGGCCTCCTGTCAGCTGTACACAAGAAAATGTCTCCTGAGCCTTTGGGGTTCAATATGACTACATCTGTGCTTTTATGTTTCTCTTTTCAGATGTCTTCATTGTAGACACTTCATTCTGATCATTTATATCGGCAACATGTTCAGGTTAGTATTGAATGCATCACTACAGCTTATATCTAAACACAAATATTTAAAAGTAAAATATTTAACTCTGCTTCAGCACTTCAGATTGATGTCTTGTGTTATAATAATTTGCACATAACTGAGGAAAAATCATCATGAGAGAACAAAGAAGTCATCTTGCATTTAAAAACTAATAGCACTTGTAAGGTTTTTGCAGCTTGTCTATTGTTCTCAACTGATTTCTCAATTGGTTGTACTTCATGAAATATACAAATGCAATATGAAATTGCTAAAATATTCAAATTATAAATAACTGAATTAAAAAAAAAAAATCACAGCATCAGAAGCAAATGGTCACATTTACCATAATACACCATATATCATAACATTTAGATAAAGGCCTCAGATGGCTACAAATTATGAAATTGATGCATTATTAAAGAAATCAATAAGCACAAGGGATTTAGAATGCATCTGGCCCAAGCACTGCAACAATACACTCTGGCTATACAGCATACCTCTGTTAGCAAAAACTGTTCATTAAGCTGCATTTCCATTTGCAACAGTGAAACAGAAGAGATTGGTAATATAACAAATGAAAATCATAATTTTTATGACATTACAATAACTTGGATTCTGTAATGGGGTAGCAAATATGTGGATTTGTACAACTCATTCAGAGCCTTTTACTCACGCTAATATAGTTGCAAAAATAAATGTATTACTTTCTGGAAATATCACTATTAAAACACTGTATTAAAGGGCATCAACATATGAATAAATCATTCTTAATGAAGAGTCTTCCACACTGCTATAAACCATTATGGTAAACTCTAAAAAAATCACACTATTGTATGTTCAGAACACAATTAATTAGACTTTTACTTTAATGGGGAAAAATAATTAAGAGGTAAACATAAAATGTCAGGATAGAAATACACTTAAAAAGGCTTTATACCCAAGGGAATTACAATAGCGGATTAGGACACCTGAATAGCATTATAGACTTGCAATTATCATTTAAATAAACCAAATCAAGCTATTTAGCAGGGAAAAAATGCCTTACAGTGCAAAACCAGGTCTGACCTCAAGTCCACTGTCTTAATTGGAAGTGTCAGGTTAGGAAACCTACACTTTTAAAATATATCATGCAATGGCTATTATTGTCAAGAAAAAGAACTCCATATTGAAATGAAAACAAAATGAAACAAATATTTATGAAGTTCAATTTTAAACATTTCATTATTTTGACAAAACAAGTGAATCAAACGGCCTGAAATTGAATTACTGGATAATTGGATGGTTATTAAAGTGATTAACCAATCCAAAAATAAAAAAACTACAGCTCAACAAATCAAACTGACAATTCATGAAAATCAAACCTATACAGATGAAGACTGAAAAGAGGGAAAAACACAACAACTTCTGAAATTTATACATTTATTTAAAAAACAGGATGGTCTCATACATCTAGATATGTTCTTTGTATTGGTGCTGTTTTTCGTTAGTTTAACTTTTCAGCCTAATGCATTACATTATATTTGTGCTACTAGTAAAATACCTACACTTTATTCACTAAATTATTCTTGTGGTAGTCGGTTTTCTACAAAATGTGTGACCATTACTACTACTGATATTTATTGCGCTTTGCAGGTTTACAAATTTTGCAAGTTATTTGTATTACATTTTGTAGCATGCTGCAAATTGACAATTCCAGCAACTGCTTGTGTGATGTTAGCTTATCAAATATACGGAATGCATATTGATGATGTTCATTTACAAGTAGAACACAATAGTTGTTTTTAAAGCTGATTGTTTCAGACACAAGCTTCTAGTTTCCTTTAAGTTTTTAAACTGATACTGACTGCTTCAATTCTGTTGGACTTTCGTGGTATCCTAATGTAGCACATTCATTGGCCAAGGCACTGTATTTGCTAATACAGTTAGGTCCATAAATATTTAGACAGAGACAAATACCTGAGACAAAAATCTTCTTTCTAATTTTGGTTCTGTACATTACCACAATGAATTTTAAATGAAACAACTCAGATGCAGTTGAAGTGCAGACTTTCAGCTTTAATTCAGTGGGGTGAACAAAACGATTGCATAAAAATGTGAGGCAACTAAAGCATTTTTTTAACACAATCCCTTCATTTCAGGGGCTCAAAAGTAATTGGACAAATTAAATAACTGGAAATAAAATGTGTATTTCTAATACTTGGTTGAAAACCCTTTGCTGGCAATGACAGCCTGAAGTCGAACTCATGGACATCACCAGATGCTGGGTTTCCTCCTTTTTAATGCTCTGCCAGGCCTTTACTGCAGCAGCTTTCAGTTGCTGTTTGTTTGTGGGCCTTTCTGTCTGAAGTTTAGTCTTCAACAAGTGAAATGCATGCTCAATTGGGTTAAGATCAGGTGACTGACTTGGCCATTCAAGAATTTTCCACTTCTCTGCTTTAACACTAGAATTACCAGAGCCTACGAAAAAACTCGTAGATCCGGCCCACCTTAAATCGCTTCCTAAATCCGTTCACACCTCTCTGCCAGCGTCTTTTGTCCTCTAAATGTGCTGATAAAGACAAGCTGCCAGCAGCCGGCTATTCCATCCCCCACCGACTTAGAATGTGCACGAACTTCTCCCAGCTCATGCCTTGATTGATCATCTGGGAGTGAAGTGGAGTTTTAGAGAGGAAATAATAGATTGTTATTTGGAACAGATGCATTTCTTGTGTGTTCCGTTTCTACAGTAATCTGTGTAAACACATCGTTAAAACAGAAACTTTCTTATTTTAGTAATAAATGTTACAAAATGTAGGCATAAACTATAGAATGTGTAAAGCCCGAGTTCCAAAGATCAAATAAACACTTTCACTAAAGGACGATACAACAGTTTCTGTGGCGTAGCGCGCTAAGATTTGCTTCTCAGAGCGCAGCAGCTTTGCCGTTCCTCACAGTCCTGAGTTCAATTCCCCGCTGGAGAAAAAGTGTTACTTTTTTTATTTCTTTTTAACCTCAAACGGACATAAAATTTATAAATTGGTATGCACTGTCAGTTAATGAGATCGTTATATTTTCATGTGGGATGCTCCTTTTAAAATATTTTAACAATTGAGACTGCAATTAACATGAACAACTGTCCTTATAACTTATTTTTAAGATCCATAACACACAGACAGACCAGAGCACTGTGTAATAGAGAGACAGGGAAGGCACATGTACTGAAAGAAAAAAAATTTCAACATGTGCGTACTTAAGAGATTCAGATGGGGGGAGGGGTGATGTTAGAGCATGTGAGCTTATTCAGTGCAGCAGGAACAACGCACATGTTGATCTTTTTTTTCTTTCAGTACATGTGCCTTCCCTGTTTATTTATATATCTCTGCCTGTCTGTCTCTCTATTATGCAGTGCTCTGTCTGTTTGTGTGTTATGGATCTTAAAAATAACAGTTATAAGGACAGTTGTTCATGTTAATTGCAGTCTCAATTGTTAAAATATTTTAGAAGGAGCATCCCACATGAAAATGTAACGATCTCATTAACTGACAGTGCATACCAATTTATAAATTTTACGTCCGTTTGAGGTTAAAAAGAAAAAAGTAACACTTTATCCCCAGCGGGGAATCGAACTCATGTCTGTGAGGAACGGCAAAGCTGTTGCGCTCCGAGAAGCAAATCTTAGCGCGCTACGCCACAGAAACTGTTGTATCGTCCTTGAACCTTTTGTGAAAGTGTTTATTTGATCTTTGGAACGCGGGCTTTAAACATTCTATAGTTTATGCCTACATTTTTTAACATTTATTACTAAAATATGAAAAAGTTTCTGTTTTAACAATGTGTTTACACAGATTACTGTAGATACAGAACACACATGAAATGCGTGTGTTCCAAATAACGATCTATTATTTCCACTCTAAAACTCCACTTCACTCCCAGATAATCAATCAAGGCATGAGCTGGGAGAAGTTCGTGCACGTTCTAAGTCGGTGGGGGGATAGAATAGCCAGCTGCTGGCAGCTGGTCTTTATCAGCACATCTAGAGGACAAAAGACGCTGGCGGAGAGATGTGAACGGATTTAAGAAGCGATTTAAGGTGGGCCGGATATACAAGTTTTTTTGTAGGCTCTGGTAATTCTAGTGTTAATAAACTCCTGGGTTGCTTTGGCTGTATGTTTTGGATCATTGTCCATCTGTATCATGAAACACCACCCAATCAATTTGACTGGATTTAGCTGGATTTAAGCAGACAGTATGTCTCTGAATACCTCAGAATTAATTCAGCTGCTTCTGTCCCGTGTCACATCATCAATAAACACTAGTGTCTCGGTGCCACTAGCAGCCATGCACGCCCAAGCCATCACACTGCCTCCACAGTGTTTTACAGATGATGTGGTGTGTTTTGGATAATGAGCTGTTCAACGCCTTCTCCATACATTGCCATCATTCTGGTAGAGGTTGATCTTGGTTTCATCTGTCCAAAGAATGTTTCTCCAGAACTGTGCTGGCTTTTTTAGATGTTCTTTAGCAAAGTCCAATCTAGCCTTTCTATTCTTGAGGCTTATGAGTGGCTTGCACCTTGCAGTGCACCTTCTGTATTTAGTTTCATGCAGTCTTCTCTTTATGGTAGACTTGGGATAGTGATACACCTACCCCCTGGAGAGTGTTGTTCACTTGGTTGGCTGTTGTGAAGGGGTTTCTCTTCACAATGGAAATGATTCTGACATCACCCACCACTGTTGTCTTCCGTGGGTGTCCAGGTGTTTTTGCGTTGCTGAGTTCACCAGTGCTTGCTTTCTTTCTCAGGATGTACCAAACTGTAGATTTTGCCACTCGTAATATAGTAGCAATTTCTCGGATGGGTTTTTTCTTTCACCTGCATTGAGAGCTCCTTTGACCGCATGTTGTCTGTTCACAGCAAAATCTTCCACATGCAAGCACCACACCTCAAATCAACTCCAGGGGCCTCATGTATAACGCCGTGTGTAGAACTCACACTATAACATGGCATAAGCACAAAAGCGGGAATGTGCATACGCACAGAAAAATCCAGATACAGGAATCTGTACGTACGCAAACTTCCACGTTCTTCCGCTACATAAATCCCGATCAGCGTGAAAAGTAACACACGTGCATGCGCCTTCTGTCCCGCCCCAACTCCTCCCAAAATTACACCTCTTTGAATATGCAAATCAATATAAATAGCCTTCTGTGAAGTGAAAAGACAATGGGAAACGCACGGGGGAAAATATAAGAATTTCAGCGAATACCAAGTGGAGGCAAAGGAAAAACGTACTATTTGTTGGTTTAAACAGTGGTATAATCAACAAAAGGAAGTTGATCGAGTGACAGAGTGTCGAAGAAACTCAAAAACTCAAGTTCACAAACTCGCACAGTGCCCGAAATAAAAAAGAAGTCACATATCAAAGTCACCGTGAAAAGGCAAGTCGTAGCCCACCGTCTGAGTGTCATATGAAAGCTTATTAGGGTACAGACAAAAAAAAATTGGCACACAGTGGGGGAAAAAAGCACGATATGTCAACTTTAATCTCAAAATTTCCACTTTAATCACGTAGTTTATTTTGCCATTAAAGTAGATCATAAACTTCATCTTAAAATCCTTTAATTTACTAGTTTCTGAAATCCCATTGTAATGAAAGTAGCATGTTAAATGCTTTGTTCTGTATTTGATCTTCTATGTGCTGTGTGTGTGTGAATCACTACCTGCTTCTTAAACAGGCTTTCTCTTTGTCCGACAAGACACATAATCCATGACATTCGTGATATTACAGCTCTCTGAATAATTAAAATACTGAGATGTATACATGATATCTTTTTCATGATGATAGGAATGAAAGCATGTTATTAAACATGGGAACACGGTGGTGCAGTGTTTAGTCGTGTCTCACGCAAGAGGCTTGCTGCGCCACGCATGACCTTCGATGAAATAATTTATTACAGAAGTACTGTCTCTTTCAAACGTACTAACCTCCAATTCCTGTCCTTACTTTTCTTTCTCCAAATACCCAATCGCCACACAATCAGCTCTGTAATAGACGTGAAGCCATTTGTAAGCTTAGAACGACGATTCTTCTAAACGTTTAAGGAACATTGAAATATCTTAGTAGTACATGTTTAATTATTCTATCCGTCTATCCTTCCAGTGTCGCATCAGCACCAGCAAGAATACAACGCAATGCAGGAACAATCCCTGAACTAGCTAGTGCTGCGGCACCGTGTCCTCACATGTTTAATTAATTATTAACAATACAGATTATTTAAATGAACTTAAAGTTTTATCTGTATAATATAATCAACATATTTTGCTGCATTTCATCTTAAAAATTATATCGTCATCATATGTAAATACGCGCTTTATAAAGTTGCGCAGGTTGTGCAATATTATAACTGTAGTGCAAGTTTATAGTGAGGTAATTGTACTTATAAGTACAAACAGTTCTACAAGGAGCAATTGATGGATTGATTGAGTGCGTTGATAGTTCTTGGGATGAAACTTTTTCTAAACAGCGAAGTCCGTACAGGAAAGTCTCTGAAGCGTTTTGCCGTGGCTGAGGCAGCGTCTGCTTCATGCTGTATACCAATAATTCTCTTTCCGATCAGCTGCTGCTGTGATTCCCCACTCAGATACAGTGATATAAATACTCCGAGTGGTGCAGTGAGAGTAATATGGAAAAAGATGATCTGCTGTGGCAACCCTTAACGGGGAACAGCTCAAAGAAGAAGAAGATGCGGTGAGAGTAACAACGCTAAAGCAGTTATGGTATTTGGAATACTATGGCCATTATATTGCTGCAGGTTAATTACAATGAGATGCATTACACTAATAAACAATATGCAGTTAGTTTCAGTGTATAAAGCCGCGTCAGGAATGTGGATCTAAGAAAGAAAGTGTGACCACACAGGAACAGTAGCACTGCTTTGACGCTGGGTGCCGCCAGTCTGCAAAACCGAGCGGAGAAATTGCGTACACCAAGATATGAATTACCGTGGAAATGTGCGTGGCTTTACGCCAAGTTTAGGTTTTATACATCGCGATTTGTGCGTGGAAATGTTCGTACGCAACATTTCTGTGCATACGCACCATTTATACATGAGGCCCCAAACCTTTTATCTGCTTAATTGATAATGACATAACGACAGACTTGCCCACACCTGCCCATGAAATAGCCTTTGAGTTAATTGTCCAATTACTTTTGAGCCCCTGAAATGAAAGGATTGTGTTAAAAAAAATGCTTTAGTTGCTTCACATTTTTATGCAATCGTTTTGTTCACCCCACTGAATTAAAGCTGAAAGTCTGCACTTCAACTGCATATAAGTTGTTTCATTTAAAATTCATTGTGGTAATGTACAGAACCATTGTCTCTGTCCAGTTAGTTAGTTAGTTAGTTAGTTAGTTAGTTAGATAGATAGATAGATAGATAGATAGATAGATAGATAGATAGATAGATAGATAGATAGATAGATAGATAGATAGATAGATAGATAGATAGATAGATAGATAGATAGATAGATAGATAGATAGATAGATAGATAGATAGATAGATAGATAGATAGATAGATAGATAGATAGATAGATAGATAGATAGATAGATAGATAGATAGATAGATAGATAGATAGATAGATAGATAGATAGATAGATAGATAGATAGATAGATAGATAGATAGATAGATAGATAGATAGATAGATAGATAGATAGATAGATAGATAGATAGATAGATAGATAGATAGATAGATAGATAGATAGATAGATAGATAGATAGATAGATAGATAGATAGATAGATAGATAGATAGATAGATAGATAGATAGATAGATAGATAGATAGATAGATAGATAGATAGATAGATAGATAGATAGATAGATAGATAGATAGATAGATAGATAGATAGATAGATAGATAGATAGATAGATAGATAGATAGATAGATAGATAGATAGATAGATAGATAGATAGATAGATAGATAGATAGATAGATAGATAGATAGATAGATAGATAGATAGATAGATAGATAGATAGATAGATAGATAGATAGATAGATAGATAGATAGATAGATAGATAGATAGATAGATAGATAGATAGATAGATAGATAGATAGATAGATAGATAGATAGATAGATATACTTTATTAATCCCAATGGGAACCTAACTGTAGATTGAGACATCAGTGTGACAGCAGCCTTGGATTCAGTAATCACTGACAACACCAGACATTCTCATTTGATGTTCAGTTTATACTTGTACAGTCATGGCAGCTAGCAAGCTTAAGTCATCAAAACTGTGACATTTCCTGTAATAATGGGTTGAGCATCTCTAAGGTTTTTGTCTAAAAGCCTGTCAAGTGGAATTTGTTTTCTCCCATCCATTGCCAACTGGTCATGTCTCACTTCTTATTCTAAAGGAACTATATATTCAATTGATATTAAATAGTAACAAGATTTCTGCACTGTTATGGCACTACAGTTGTAAATGCTCTAAGCCTGTAGTTGGAAAAGAGTGATATAGAACACTAATTTAATGGATTAATTTAGTTTAATGATTTAGTTCAATTAACAGGTGATTACTTTTCCTGGTCTGAGAATTAATCATTCCACACCATGCTTTTATGTGGGTTTACCTTTACCATGATTAAAGGTGTTTTTGCACAATTTAGGTGTCAGTAATGAGGTCAGTTTGATTTTGTCTGTCTGCTACTGTTCTTTATTTATCCATCTCAGATGTTCATTTATAACTGCAGACCATATTGGTAACTGCCGGTTACAGACCAGTAAGCTTCAATGGTCTTTGTTTTTTTTTTTGTTTGTTTTATTTTAAAATATAAACATTGTGACCGGTTTTCTCTGTCTACCATATATAGATCTCTTATTTGGAATGCTTTGTTTATAAAAAAAAAGATATTCATCTACAAGGAAAATATGCCATTAACTGTATGTGCATTCTATGAACCCATTTGATGACCATTTTGGAAACTGGAGTTGATGTTTACTCTGGAATCATTAAGCACAAGGAAAGAATTGTTACATGCTGGAATTAAGCAATGCCAAAAAAAAAAAAAAATTGGGGAAGAATGCAAAAATGTTGTGAATTAACTACTACAGATTCCATCTGCAAGAGTCTCCAGTTATTTTTACATTCTTACACAACTGGTTCCAAACCTCCTCTTCACACTCTGGAGCAAAACTTTGCTGCAATTTCAAAACCCACTTGAGTTCAAGGTTTTAGGAAATGTAATTTGCCATATGCTCAATTTTCATTTTGGTGGCTGGGGGATGTCACAAAGTGTAGTGCCACCGCTTAACAGCTCCACAAGACTGAGTTAGAATTCTAGCCCTCCTCACTGTCTATGTGCAGGATATATACAGTCATGTCCATAAGTATTTGGACAGTGACACAATTTTCATCATTTTGGTTCTGTATGCCACCACAATGCATTTGAAATAAAGCAATCATTATGAGATTAAAGTGTGAGTTTCAGCTTTAATTTAAGGAGTTCACCAAAAATATCGTATAAGGAATGACACCCATTTTTCTGCATAGCTCCCCCATTTCCAGGGGCTCAAAAGTATTTGGACATTTGACTGACAAGCTGCTCCACAACCATGTGAGAGAAGTTCCCCCCTATTTCATTAACTGTCAAGCAGGTTAAGGGTGTGGAATTGATTCTAAGTGTGGAATTTGCATTTGGAAGCTGTCACTATGAGTGGTCAATATACAATCCAAAGACCTGTATATCATTAGACTGACAAAGCAAAACAAACCAAACCCTTTAGAGACAGCAGAAACACAAGGAGTGGTCAAATCAATCATTTAGTACATTCTTAAAAAGAAGGAAAACAATGATAAACTCATCAACATCATAAGTCTTAAAAACCAAAGATGAAGACTGCAGAATTCTGTCCTGGTGAAGAAGAACCCCTTCACAACATTTAGCCAAACCAATAACACTCTCCAGGAGGTAGATCTATCATTGTTGAAGTCTACAATCAAGAGAAGACTTCATGAAAGTAAAGACAGAGGGTTTTATCAGAATTTGGAAAGAAGCATTTGGAGAAGAAACAGTTTATAATCCGATGAATACCACATTATCTGTGAAAAAATAGTGGATGCAGTTTTAAGGCATGATCAATGCAGGACTGTGAATGGAAGACACTCATTAGTGCTTACAGATGATATGACTGTTAGCACAAGTATCAGGATGAATTCTGAAGTGTATAGGGCTATACTAGCTGCTCAGATTCAGCCAAATGCTGCAAAACTGACAGGATGACACTTCACAGTACAGATGGACAATGAGCCAGAACATACTGCTAAAGCAACTAAGTGTTTTTCCGAGGCAAATACATGGAACATTATTCAGTGGCCAAGAAAATCAACTGAACTCAACCTAATTGGCCGTGCATTTCACTTGCTGAAGACAAAACTGATGGCATGAAGTCTTAACAAACAAGCAGCAACTGAAGACAGCTACAGTAAAGACCTGGCAAAGTATCATTAAGGTGGAAACCTAGCACTTGAAATGAACATGGCTTCCAGACTTCAGGCAGTCATTGACTATGAAGGATTTATAACCAAATATTGAAAATGATCATTATGATTATGTTAGTTTGTCCAAATACTTTCAAGCCCCTGAAAATAGGGGGACCATGTATAAAAATGGCTATCATTCCTAAATGGCTTATACAATATTTCTGGTAAACCCCTTAACTTAAAGCTGAAAGTCTATACTTCAATCACATAATGATTGCTTTAGTTAAGTTCCACTGTGGTGACATGCAGAGCCAAAATTATGAAAATTGTGTCACTGCCCAAATACTTATGAACCCGACTGTATATCCTCTATGTTTTCTAATTTCAGGTTGTACTAACTCAATGTACTCTGTGATAGACTGGCTCTTTGCTGAGGATTTGTTTCTAATTTGTACCCAATCCAGCCAGGATAGCTTTTGGTTTCCCTTGACCATAATATGGATAATTTTTCAGAAAATATGGAAAAAGAGTTGGAGTTGGCTAGACATATAAACATATTTTTCTTTTGGTTTTGGTAATATGCTTTGTAATAACTAAAATGAAAAAGGTGTTGTATTTTTAGTTTCAGTGTTTTCATACTTGCCAATAGAGCCCAAATAAAAATAAGGAACTTTCTATGTAAAACATGCATTTACTCATGGAAATTATCAACAGACTTCGTTTTTTCCCTGCCTATTTCAATGGTTTGTGCTTAATTTTGAGCATTTTCAATTAAGTAACAAAAAGCATACTCATGCACAATTTTTCAGGACTCTTTCCACCACTGAGAGTGAAACTAAGAATTTACTCAGGTTAATAACAAGAGTTTAACCTGGTTTGTAGTGCTATTGTCAAAGGAGATTTAACAGACAGTGGGTCATACAGCTCATTTTAAATTCCATTTGCTGCTCAGGTTAGTCTTGAGAGTACAGACTTGGCACAGCATTATCCTTCAAAGGCAGGGAATACTAGCTCATAAAAAAGAAAATGTCAGTTCATGAGCCTGGACAGATGGCCTTGCTGAGCATGTTAAATAACAAACATTTGTAAGAAAATCCAAAATTAAATTGACAATTGTAACAAACTGAATTACGCAACCATATTTTCTCAAAAGTTTGCTTTCAGCAATTTGAGGGAATTAGAAACTGAGCTTTCATTGGCTCTGTTCAGTTCATCCTAAAACTAAAGTATTAGTGAAACATGGCAACTGTAATTTCTACTTCTGTACTCAAAAAACAATATTTAACATCAACGTAAGAGGACATGGCAACATAAACGATAATATTTCTGTTAAACAAATTAAACAACTACCACATATAAAAACATTTTTAAATGGAATTACATTGACAGAGGTTATGCTAACCATACATGAACTGATTACAAAAATACATGACATTGTATCACTTACCATATTTCTTTCGAATTTCATCACTTTTTATTTTTCTTTCTGCTTTCCTGCAGATTTAGAAAACAAAAACATTTTTACTTTAAATAATTTACAATTAAACCAAAAAATAAAAATACAAAACTCTCAATTTTATTCTAATCCTCCATATACAAGTATATCACACATTCAGGTCTCACAGGTTGATCTTCACATTATGTATTAGTTTTTTCTGTGTATTGTAAGCACAATACTTGTGCCCAAGTTAATATTATTAAAATGAGATGCCCAGCAGTAGAGGCAAAAGTAAAGGTGGTAAAGCACCACTTAACTTTTTATTTACAATTTTCATTGTACTGAAATTTTTTTAAAAAACAAGCTATTAGCATATGTGGAAAAGTTGGAATTTTAAGATGTAGTTAGTTTACTAGCCAACGCCCACCATGGCATACGGCGATGTAAGAATAGGAATGGAAAATGGTGAGATAGGAATTCAGAAATCAAGAAGAAATAAATACTTCTTGAAAGACGCAGTGTGCATGTAGAATTTCCGGCCAAGCAGGATTACATGTGAAAGTGATAAATAAATCAGGCCTTCCGAATTTACGTACTATGGCCATGGCATCCTGATAGTTTTGTTGCATGTATTTTGGACTTCCTGGAAATGTGGACGGTAATATGATCATTTTGCCTGCATGTACGTTGTTATTTTCAGCGTTTGCTTGTAGTGCGTCTGACAGTCCTTTGTATTGTTCCACGCGCAGATCTTGATAATGTAATCTGAGATAGTTGAGACACGCGGCCTCTGTTTTAACATATGCATCTACGATGTACTGTTGGAATAGTTTGCCGCTAGAGTGCAAAATACTAAATGTATTCCTCATTGCTAATCTGTATGTGTAAAATTGGCATTGAGTAAGCCTTATTTGCTTGGCGGTTCTTTTATTGGGAACATGTAAATCTTTGTGCCAGCCAATGTCTCCGTAAGGGTATAAAAGTGGGTAAACCATAGGATCGCAATTCATATTGAGCATGGAAATCTGTTTACAGGAGTTGCCTATGGGATAGATGCAAATGTCCCTTTCGGCAGGCAGTTCGCCATCTTCTCCGACGAAAATCGCTGCAACATCGGTGTGACATGTTGGGACATTGTATCGTTGTAAATCCTGCCTAGGGTTTTCCTTGAAAACCATTTGTACAGATGCTGTTGGATTGGACTGAGTGATTTCATGCATGTGTTTGTATGATTAGCGAAGGGGTTGATGGTTCTGAGCATGGAATCTAGCTGGAGAAGTACATTTTCGCTGCATGCAGAGTTTGCTTTATTTTGTAAGCATACTTCAGTAGCTTGCGCTGTGTCAAAAACATACAACTGTCCATATCCTGGAGAAGTAGAAGTGTTAGCGTATGGTGGAGAGATTTGGTGATAAATTTGCCCATGTATTTTAAAACAGTATGGTCCGTGGCCAGGAGGTTGAGTTATCTGTGCACCCATGGAAGCAAACGCTAGAGAAGAGTTCACGATAATTTTTAGCTTTTGATGTTTACTGTGTAAGAAGCTGTTGTAAAGACACAGGTGGCTCCCGCAAAGGTGGTAAAGCTACTTTACCGCTGTGGCAGCACCTCGAGTACTTGTTGGATGTATTACGCTCAGCAGGCCAGTATAGTACATGACATGGAAGAGAACAAATAGGAATTGAGAAATGCCGTGTCGGCTGCGTGTGGGCAGGACCGGTTTTGAAGAGAAATATATATAAGAGATATGTCATTTTGGAGCCAGTATACTTATGTCTTTAGGTTTGACTTATTAAAATATGCTGCTGCACAAAATGCACCCAAAAATATTAGGGAGAATTCAAATGAACTTTGAAAAATATTTATAACTAAAATACTATACATTTAAAAATGAAAAAAACAGGTCACCTAGAAACTTGCAATATTAAGATTACATTAAGTATTAATGCATTTTAAAAACCTCCAGGAAAAGAAAAAAAAAAAAAAAACACAAAAAAACTGTCAATCTGGAACTTAGAAAGCTTTAAGGCCATGTTGAGGGGTTTTGCACTTAGCAACAGTCAGACATACACTATGTAAATTTCTGAGACAGGACACACCACGCTACGAAACTTATTCAACAGCAACACATACAAATTTCCAGCAAAAAAGAACCTATATCTAGGGTTCTGAAGGTTTCTTTGCAGTCAGATAACGTCTGTGCTCAAAACTTCATGTTCAGAACAACACAGATAGATCACCAGCAAGAATCCTATTACATGTGGAGCAATACTGTACTCCACTATAAACTCCATATCAATAGTCACAGTGGGTAGTACTGCCATGGTTTAGAGACTATTTTCATATCAGGACCAGGATGGTACACTATCATTGAAGAAGCCATGAATTCTGTACTAAATCAAAGGATTCCTTGAGAGAATCTAAGTTGATCTAACAGTTACTTCAAGAGTTCAGACAGGCTATGGAGTAAGAACGATCCAAAATACACAAGCAATTTTATAATAGAGGGGACAAAAATAGAATAAAAAAATAACAGCTTAGAATGGTCTTGTCAAATTCCAGGCACAAATCCCTTTGAGATAGTCTAGCAGTAACTGAAATAAGCAGTTTATTCTCAAAAACCTGCAAATGTCACGGAGTTCTGCAAGAAGGATGGGGTAAAATTTGTCCACCTCACTCTTATAAACTGTCCACAAATACAGGAAAAATAAGGCTGAGGTTGTTGCTAAAAAACATAACTAGTTAAGGGTCTAAGGGAACAAATTATATATTCCGCAAAAAGTACTTAGTATTACATATTTATGCATCATATTTTTGTTTTGTTTATTTTTTTATAAAAGGTTTTAATTGACAATCTCATGGTGAAAAATACATTCTAAACGGGCTGTTTATTATATGTTAAGATTAATATAAAATCATATTGCTAGTAAGTATTTAATCAACTAATTATTAAGGCATGAGTTAAGGGAAGTGAGTTTTCACAGATTGTGAGAACACTGAGTAGTTCCTCAACTCTGATTTCAATGTACATATTGAAAGATGAATTATACACATATAGTTTCACCATAATCTAATATTCAGTATGAAGCCTCCTGAACATTTTCATACAGGTGTGACTGTTATCTTCAAGAATTAAGTATACGCTTTTTCTGAAAAGCAATGGCACATTTTATTAGGAATTTCCCATTGCACTTACATTAAGATAACAGATGTTGATTTATATATTTACAAATTTATTCAAATTTAAAGTATTTGGTAAGCAAGTCATGAATAATCAACACTTATCAGCTCCACAGTGTTTATGCACATTTTCTAGGCATTTTAGAGTTAGTTTACATTATTAATTAATTTATTTATTTTTTTTAAAAACACAAAAACAAGACAATGTACATGTATGTGTACGCTCGTCAATTAAGTTAATGGATATGGAAGTTGTGAGAGTTTCACTTCTATTTACTTCATGAGTCAGTTATTACATTTTTGTTTATTAAATAGTTTTTTAATAATGAGTCATATTCAAAAGTAACAGTAATAATAGAATGCAATTACATCTGTTAGTAGTAGTAAGTAGTAATGTATTTTATTATTACAAATGTTTCTGATGTCAAACACATGCACTTTATTACTGCATGTATTGCAAAATACATTCCAATACATGGTGCACTACAAATGTTAACGATGAGATATATGTTGATCATTTAGATTTACAACATGTCTTAGATGTGTAGCACACCTAGTAATACATATAAATGGCAATACATATACATATCAATAACAATTAAAAATAAGCAGAGCAGACACGCTAGCAAGCAATATGGAATAATCAAAGGCTACAACTACTTTAGCATTAGACCCACTAAATAGTAAATAATTGATTAAACAAACAGTTAGAACACCTAGAAAAGTAGAATGAAAATCAAGATGAAAATACATTATTCCCATATAACTGAATGGTACATTTTTTTTTTTTTTTTTTTAACCAAACTTAGTTTTCTAATTTCTATATTGTTCCCAAAACACAGATCTTAGGAAATAACATCACTTAATTAGCCCAGGAGTCCAATTAAAAACAGAAGCTGGTTGGAACAAAAACCTGCAGCCACAGTGTGCCCCCAGGACCGAGGCTGGGAAACACTGCTCTAGAGTGCCAGCAAGGAACAGTCAAACACATCCATTTGCATTCTCATAATTTAGAAATGGCAATTCTCTTAACGTACATATCTCTAGGATGTGAAGGAGAAAAAACACACTCAGGACATGGCAAAGTTTATACACGCAGTGAACAGGCTTCAATGGGATGTATTAAGTTACATGTGTATTACATCACAATTTGTGTTTAGCGGCCATTTTACCAGGGAACGTCGAAGATGTATGTCGCTCAGTTAGATGCAGAAAGTTCGATGCAGTATTGCAAGTAAAGTCTAATCACAGACAAGAATGACAAAAATAAAATTTACCTTTCTCTTTTTGGAATCACTAGTTGTAGGGCATTGATTCCTTCTCTTTTGCCGAATATATCGGTTGACTGTACTAAGTATTGCTATTTGTGAATCATCAGCATAGCCTAGTTTTAAGTTAGGAACCCAGTCAGGGTTGACTTCATCCTGCATATATGCTGGTGCTCCTGTCAAAAAGATGCTTTGCTGAGCTACAAGAGAATTTGCTGATTCGGAATTGAAAGCAAATACTTCGTATTTAATTAAAAGAAACCCTTTCTATAATACAAATAATCTTTTCAAAATGGATTTACTTAAAGATAAAAACTCACTATGGAGTACAGGATATTTTTAACATTTCATCATTACTTATATCACTTTTATATCCCTATTTTGGAATATTTTTGGCACTAATGTGTATGTATGTATGTGTTATAACTGTAGACCAGATAGCAGCTTTTGATGCTGTCAATAATCAAGTCACATTTTTTACTTAGCATAGCATTCCGAAAGATAAACTGCAGTTTGAAATACACTGCCTGGCCAAAAAAAAAAAAAAAAAAGGTCACACACTCTAATATTTTGTTGGACTGCCTTTAGCTTTGATTACGGCACGCATTCGCTGTGGCATTGTTTCGATAAGCTTCTGCAATGTCACAAGATTTAGTTCCATCCAGTGTTGCAATAAATTTTCACCAAGATCTTGCATTGATGATGGTAGAGTCTGACCGCTGCGCAAAGCCTTCTCCAGCACATCCCAAAGATTCTCAATGGGGTTAAGGTCTGGACTCTGTGGTGGCCAATCCATGTGTGAAAATGATGTCTCGTGCTCCCTGAACCACTCTTTCACAATTTGAGCCCGATGAATCCTGGCATTGTCATCTTGGAATATGCCCGTGCCATCAGGGAAGAAAAAATCCATTGATGGAATAACCTGGTCATTCAGTATATTTAGGTAGTCAGCTAACCTCATTCTTGGAGCACATACTGTTGTTGAACCTAGACCTGACCAACTGCAGCAACCCCAGGTCATAGCACTGCCCCCACAGGCTTGTACAGTAGGCACTAGGCATGATGGGTGCATCACTTCATCTGCCTCTCTTCTTACCCTGATGCGCCTATCACTCTGTAACAGGGTAAATCTGGACTCATCAGAACACATGACCTTCTTCCATTGCTCCAGAGTCCAATCTTTATGCTCCCTAGCAAATTGAAGCCTTTTTTTCCGGTTTCCCTCTCTGATTAGTGGTTTTCTTATGGCTACACAGCTGTTCAGTCCCAATCCCTTGAGTTCCCTTCGCATTGTGCGTGTGGAAATGCTCTTACTTTCACTATTAAACATAGACCTGAGTTCAACTGTTGTTTTTCTTCGATTTGATTTCACCAAACGTTTAAGTGATCGCCGATCACGATCATTCAGGATTTTTTTCCGGCCACATTTCTTCCTCGAAGACAATGGGTCCCCACTATCCTTCCAGTTTTTAATAATGCTTTGGACAGTTCTCAACCCAAGTTTAGTAGTTTCTGCAATCTCCTTAGATGTTTACTCTGCTTGATGCATGCCAATGATTTGACCCTTCTCAAACAGACTAACATCTTTTCCACAACCACGAGATGTGTCTTTCGACATGGTTGTTTAAGAAATGAGAAGCAACACATTGCACCAGTTGGGGTTAAATAACTTGTTGCCAGCTGAAAGATAATCGCCCATGCAGTAATTACCCAATAGGAGGCTCGAACCTATTTGCTTAGTTAAATCCAGGTGGCGACTTTTTTTTTGGCCAGGCAGTGTATATTTACTGCATTTATAAAAGTAAATTTGTATGGATCGAACCTATCTATAAGGAAATGCTCGGAACACACAACGTGCCACTTCCTGACAGTATGGTCGTTCAAGTTTTTCCGATTGATGGCTTTTAGCCAAGCTTTCCGTCACCTTTCCGTTAGTTCTTCGGTTTCTTTTCCTTGATTTTTACGAACCGAAGGTTTCGTAGCTTAGCTTAGGGTTTTTCTTGCTGCTGTTACTACAGCCAAACACACAACAGTCGATAGTCATGGTTGTCCAACTCGTTCCCTGGTAAAAATGGCCGCCGCCTCGTTTTCATTTATGCGTACTTTGATAATGACATCAGCTTAATACAACCCATTAGGACCCAAGACTAGGGAAATGTGAAACTATAGTTAAAATAATGCAATAATGTTTTTATATAACTAATTTACATGGTCATGTGCTTTTTCTTTTTTTTCAGAAAATGATCAGATTTTTATCAACTTACATACAGAGGATTTGCTTGCTGTGAACAACACAGATTAAGAAGATGAAATAAACAAACAAGTAATGCAGTATTTAAAAGAAACATTTCGGCAGCCATCCTTTTTATGGGGCAGGGTCACCTTCTGAATACACATCTTCGCATACTGAACATGAATGATGAATGCATGCCGCGTTCCCTATACATTCAGTAATATTACACATTCTCCCTTCCCTTGCAGGAGTACACACGTGCTATCAAGTTGCTGCAGATTGTCCAGAATGCAGCAGCCAGTCTTGTATTTAACCAGCCGAGACGGACACTTGTCACTCCTCTCATCAAGTTGCTACACTGGCTACCTGTAACAGAGTACATCAAGTTGAAAACCCTGATGTCAATGGGTCAGCAACTGTGTATATGGAGACACTGGTGAGGTGCCATGCTCCTCACCCACTCGGGTCTGCCAGGGAACAGCATCTGATGATGCCGACTCTGCGTGGTATCCACAAGTGTCAATCCAGACTCTTTTTGTGTGCAGTTCTTAGTCAGTTGAATGAGCTGCCAACCTCCATCCGAACTGTTTAATCCCTCAATGTATTAAGAAGCAATTGAAAACCCATCAAAAACTTTGCTCTGTGATCTTTCATACTGTTGGTTGATTTGTTGTTAATCTAAGTTTGTAAACTTCACATGCAGCAATCAGCTTTTGTTACTTGTCCTACTCCACTTGCTGAACAAACAGGCCCTAGCCTAATGTGATTCAATTATGTTTACCTCTTTTTTAAGTCACTTTGGCTAAAAGTATCTGTCAAGCAAATAAACGTAAATATAACTGTAGACAAGAAAACATGGGCTCAATGAAGAAAAAGCTGTATGATGTATGCACTTCTACCTATACCAATAGAATCCAACATTAAAAGCACACAGAGCTACTCAATATTCACATATATGTGGCAAAAAAAATGGCATCTGCTCTATAGTAGAACCCCTGCTGCCTGCAATGTGGAGGCAACAAAGGCTGCAGTGACCCTTTACTCCAAAGGATAATCTAGTAAGAGTGGAAGACTATCCGTAAAAGAGTTGGATGTGGGTGCTATACTGAGTTCAACCTCACTAAAGGACAGCAAGGTGCACAAGCAGAAGTACATATGAGCATATTGTCAGCCCTCCTAAAGAAAACAGTTCAATGATCCACTGTTTGTGAAACTGAAAGAAAAAAAAAGTATAAATACAGTATAGCTACCACAAGGTTCAAAAAACAAAGACAGACAAAAAAATATCTGGTCAAAGGGAGACAAAGTACACTGTAATTCCTCCTTATAGTAAGGATGAAGCTGGCATATATTTAATCAATGTATTGCTGTAACTGAAAAGAATAATAATGTGCAGGATAAGTCTTTAGCAATTACCTTCCATTGATTCAGAGCAGCATCATTCATGCAGAGGTTTTAAACAGTGTGCGACATGCACAATTTTTGCAACTGCAGGAAAGTTGTGAAGAAAAGTCAATGCTTCCACCAAAGCAGTCAGTACAAGAAATTATAATGATGAAGACTGATTTGTGTAATCAGCTGAAAGGCAAGAATTCTGGCAAGAACATTTAAAAGCCAGTCTTGCATGTTTGTTTCTTGGTGCAGTTCCTTAGTTAAGGAAAAGGGAAACAGAATTCACATTCACACATTTGAAAAATATCAAACCAAGCCAACTTTGGTTTGTGTTGTTACTGTCCTTTATCTGTGTATGCTTGCAAATTTCATTCTTCCATCATCCTTAAGTCAAGAATAAAGTGTATTTTATTTACTGTTATCAAATGCATTTTTTTGATTGAAATATTCTACTCCTGTGATTGAAGCACAGACAACGTCAAAGTTGATTTTTGTAGCTCTTTGCCAACTTACGAACTTTGTTCATAAACTGAGACAACTCTCTTCGTTCTGGCGACTCTGCTGAAATGTCAAATGGAGATTTCCCACAATACTAACATGTAGGCTTGATTCCAATACAGTTTGTGGCAACCAACAATTACATTTTTATTATGGTTCTTGCTTTTTTTCAGCTCACTTTCAGCTATTCATTCAGTTTTCATAGTGAAAATATAAAATGCAATTTAAAATTATACAAATATAGGTGCTACAAGGTTTAAGGTGCAGTTACCTCTCCTCTGCACGCTGCTTTCTTTCTTCACGTCTTCTAGCCATTACTTCTTCATCTCGATCAAATCTATGAATACAAAATAATTTTATCACAAAAACTGCAGTATTATTGAATATTTCATTCATGAACAATTTTAATGATTATGTATGACTCAGAAACAACTTATTATGCACCATTTTCAAATGCTTTTCTTTAAACAACAAAGCAAAGTTGCCATTTCTTAGCTTCCAATGGGACTTCCAATATCCTTAGGAATATGAGGAAAAACTTAAATCAAATGCAACAAATGAACAAGTCAAAAGGTAAACTTGATTCAATATTCTTGATACCATCTAAAACAGACAGATAGCTAGAACTTTATTTGTTTCTGGGAGAAACTTGGCTTTAAAAAGAATGTCAAAGAATAAATAAATGGATAGATAAACAAACATACATGTGTAACAGTTCTAAATGTTCTTCATTTGTAAATAATTCTTTTAACTGCAAAATAATGGATACTCAATTTTTGGAAAAGGTCAAACTTTTTTCAGATGAATGACCAGAAACAATTGCTACTCTGAGATCTCTGCAAATAAAGAATCTCTGTTTCAATAATATTTTTCAATAGTGTGTACCATTTAAAGTTTCTTACTAGTATAAAAGGAACAGTATAAATGTTTACACCAACTTACTTTAACTGGAACAAATCATGGGACTTGCTTAGAGTCACAGAGAATTCAGAGGCAATGACTGCAGAAGAAATGTTTTGTCTCCAAGTTCATAGTATTAGAAATTATACCAAATGCAGATGTCTTTGTACTTGGCATGGTTTTACCATAAACTTGAATGCTCTGGACAACACAGCTAAAGAGAACATGTTTCTAAAGAAAGGCAGTAACACTACTCGATTTTCAACTATTTAAATGCTAACGATTAGTATTCATCTGGCTCTAAATGCTATTTTTAATTGATATGCAAATAGTAAATGTGCATTTTTTTAGCAATTATATTAATTGTTGAATATAGGTAATAGAATACATTTTAAAATGTCTGATATCTCTTGCCCTACATGTACCTTTAGCGCCTTTCCTCTCTATCCTCATGTATCTGAGCCTCTCTCTAAAAAGCATTCCTGCAATGCTTGTCTCCTGTATGCTTTTATATTTAACATCTAAGGCGTCATCTCACAGCGTTCCTCCTGTGCCTTTACTCCTCCTTGTGTGTCTCACACTAGCACAATCTCTTTCACCAACACCAAACTGACCAAACACAGCAAAACCAAACTGACCAGTTTGCCCATATGTACCAGACACACACATAGACCTTAGTATTTTAATTATTAATAGTTATTATTACAGTAGATATTGGTTCTGCATGTTGGTTGATTTTTGTTGCATAGATAATGAAGTACAGTGATCCCTCGCTATATCGCGCTTCGCCTTTCGCGGCTTCACTCCATCGCGGATTTTATATGTAAGCATATTTAAATATATATCGCGGATTTTTCGCTGCTTCGCGGGTTTCTGCGGACAATAGGTCTTTTAATTTCTGGTACATGCTTCCTCAGTTGGTTTGCCCAGTTGATTTCATACAAGGGACGCTATTGGCAGATGGCTGAGAAGCTATCCAGCTTACTTTCTCTCTCCCTCTCTCTCTCTCTCTCTCTCTCTCTTGCGCTGACGTAGGGGGGTGTGAGCAGGGGGGCTGTGTGCAGCTGCTTCCTGAAGGACATGCTGAACGGAGCTTCGCATACTTAAAAGCTCAAAGGGCACGTATTGATTTTTTTTTTGATTGCTTGCTTTGCACTCCTTTGAAAAGGAAGATATGTTTGCATTCTTTTAATTGTGAGACAGAACTGTCATCTCTGTCTTGTCATGGAGCACAGTTTAAACTTTTGAAAAAGAGACAAATGTTTGTTTGCAGTGTTTGAATAACGTTCCTGTCTCTCTACAACCTCCTGTGTTTCTGCGCAAATCTGTGACCCAAGCATGACATTCTAAAAATAACCATATAAACATATGGTTTCTACTTCGCGGATTTTCCTATTTCGCGGGTGGCTCTGGAACGCAACCCCCGCGATGGAGGAGGGATTACTGTAAAACGTTTTGGGTGTTGTCCGTCACCAAAGGTTTTAGTACTTGGGTTGGACTAGACAAATTACATGTCTTCATATGTAAAATGACAGAACTGAAAATGGGGAGTACTTACTTATCATTATATACATTTAGCAGAATAACATAGAAGTATTTTTTACTAAATTGTTGATAAATTAAAACCCTAAAATGTCCCTGCTGACTTGTAGATTAGGCAAGTTCCTAAAAATTCAAAATACACCTTGAAATAATGCTGGCTTCATCCTCATCTTAGCACTAACCACTTCAGGGTTATTTGTAGACAATATACTTATTTCAATGTGTATGAATGTAAAGTTGCTGCCAGTTCACAGCTTCTGTATTTTTGATCTATGCACTCTATGCATAGTGTTATATAATGAGTAAGCAGCATTCTAAAATCTGCTGATTTTATTGATCTTTTATACAATTAAATCAGAGAATCATGGCTTGGTTTATTAGAGACAGTAAAAAATCCTTGGGGTAAACACAGCAAGCAAAATGCTAGCAGAGCTTACCTGGTTTATCTCACCAAGGTCTTAAGGTCTTTTTACATAAAAGTAAATGGGAATTGATGAATTTTTCCAGTACCTAAACTAAATTGTTAGCAACACAGGCTTTATATTCATTCTCAGATTTCATTAACCACATCCATACAGTTCAGGGTCAAGGGGGGAAACCTTGCATGAATCAACGGTTATGTAAATAGGACTATGAGATGTGAGATAAAATAGCAAAGATATTTCTGGAGAACAGGACATTCAGTTACAGACCTACATAGCCATAAGATGTAGTGCATCCCACCTAAATTAATACTTCACTAGAAGAATTGAACACATAGATTATTCATATACGGAGCTGCTACATGAGCACCTTGAACAGTAAAAAAAGAAAAAAAAAATCAAATGTGAATGTGGAAAATATGCAAATTCTTCATCGGATGGTAGTCATATCCAGGTCAACCATTGTACAAACTATCCATCCATTTTTGTAAGACTGGCTTTATCTATGGTAACATCTCTCTATTATAAAATAAAATCCTGAGAGAGAAAGACGGGAGACGTGACATGATCTTCACGTTAAGATCACGGAAGACACTTAAAAGACCCGTGAGACGAAAGAGAATGGCCACAGAGAGTCTCGCGGGGACTTTAAACATAAGACTTTGTGCCAAGAGATTGACCTAGGACCGTCTTGCGATAACTTAGAACATGAGATTCTTGCAAGACACGCCCTACTTACAACCAATATCAAATAAGACAACAGGCAGCAAAACATTCAGTCGTCTAAAGGATTTAAGCACACACAGATCCGGGGTCTCAGCGCATATAAAGTGTATAAGGACAATATGTTATAAACGAAACATCGACGACTAAGCGAAGAAGAAAGCAGTGTGGAGAAAACAGACTCAAAAGCATTGGAGAGAAAAAAGAACAAAAAAGAAAAAGAATAATCTAGGTGCAAATTCAGAAAATAAGGAAGGTAATTATCAGCCCGGAACAAGTGGAACTGAAAAAAAGCACATCCAAATCGGGCTCAGAATTAAAAGACAGAGTAAAAGACAAAGTAGAACTTCATAAAGATGTTCACAAATGTTGGCACTATACACATGCAGAGCAAGTTAGAGATTATGAAAGCAGTGGAATTCGAAAGGCTCAAAAAAAAAAAAAAAAAAAAAACATTCTTTTTAATTGGCGTGATACACATGTGGAGAAAATTAAAGAATATGAAAGTAGGAAAATTAGAAAGTATAAAAAAAAAAAAAAGAAAGTAAAGATCGCAGTAGTGCAAACAAACGGAAATTATTACTCGAAAAAGGGAAAATAATCACCACAGACAAGGTGTCATTGAAGAAAAAAAAAAAAAGCAGGACAAAGCAAGGTCATAAAATAAAAAAAAGAGTAGAAAACAAAGTAAAACATCATAAAGAGGTTAAAAAACAAGGGGGCCAAACACCTGCAGAGCAGGTTAGAGATAATGAAAACTAGAATTCAAAAGACTCAAAAAAACAAAAAAAAAAAAAAAAAAAAATGTAGGAGTGAAGCACATGCAGAGCAAGATACAGAATACGAAAGCAGAAAAAAAAAAACAACAGTGTCAAAGCAAAGAATGTAAACATCGCATTAGCGCAATAAAAGAGAAATTAATTACTCGGAGAAATAACGAAAAGGCGAATAGAAATCGAATATATGGAAATAGGTGATATGTCAGATGTACAGTTAGGTTCATAAATATTTGGACAGAGAAAACTGTTTCTAATTTTGGTTCTGTACATTAGCACAATGAATTTTAAATGAAACAACTCAGATGCAGTTGAAGTGCAGACTTTCAGCTTTAATTCAGTGGGGTGAACAAAAATGATTGCATAAAAATGTGAGGCAACTAAAGCATTTTTTTAAGACAATGTATGTATGTATGTATGTGTGCATATATATATGTATGTGTATGTATGTATGTGTATATGTATCTATACTAATAAAAGGCAAAGCCCTCACTGACTCACTGACTGACTGACTGACTCATCACTAATTCTCCAACTTCCTGTGTAGGTAGAAGGCTGAAATTTGGCAGGCTCATTCCTTACAGCTTACTTACAAAAGTTGGGCAGGTTTCATTTCGAAATTCTACGCGTAATGGTCATAACTGGAACCTATTTTTTGTCCATATACTCTAATGGAGGAGGCGGAGTCACGTATTGCGTTATCACATATTACGCCTCCTACGTAATCACGTGAACTGAAAACAAGGAAGAGATTTACAGCACAAGTCAAACGCGGGAACGAAGGTAAATGACGTTAATTGTTGAGTGTCTTAACTCTTTTAGGGCGGATGTCGACTTTTGTCTACAGGAGGGGTTGAAGGCGAATGTCGACAAAAGTCGACATCCAGGGGTAAAGGGCGACAATCAGCTGTTAATGGCGACAAATCTCACTGTCACGTCACAGGCATTCCCTCTGTGCTTGGAGGAATGCTAGACTCGTTGACTCGGCAAATAAACATTGCGTGTGCGTGAGTTGCGAAATGTAAACAAAGGCAAGAATGGCACCGACATGTGAAAAGGCAGCGAAGCAAGTGCAGAAAAGAAAACACTTGGCAGACGTTGTTTTGCGCATTACCGCGGAGTCGGACTCTTGATTTTTCAGAATCGGACTTTATTGGCAGTGATCAGGAGATCGAGCAAGAGAGTTAGAAACAGGCATCAGCTGATCAGACACCAGCCAATGCCGCGCGAGCGGATCAGCTGCCAGTTGAGTGCCTTCGTAAAGTTCATAAAGTTTCAGAAGATGAAAAGAGGTGACAATACGGTTTTCATGCAGGCAGAAAACTTGGTGGCAGTGGCATGGCACGATGGCAAATGGGTGACTTGTCTCTCTACAGTACACACTAACAATATATGTTAGAAAATGCAGCAACAGACAATTGAAAAATAGGCATCAAAACAACACATACTGTAAGGAGTGCAATGTGGCAATGACTGAAATTGGCTGCTTTGAGCGAGATCAGACTTTGCTGTGTAAAATGTATGTGATATGTATGTGAAATCATAAAGAATTCAGGCTCATACAACATGCAAGACAGTAACATTTGTCAAAAGTAAATATTTTTTGTTGATTTGATATGTTAAACAATTGCTTTGTGTTCTTTTTTAAAAAATGTTAGTTTTTGGAAAAATATTCAGCCCTGGGAGAAAAGAAACAAAAAAAAAATTAGCCCTAAAAGAGTTAATACTGTGTAATTGTTGAGTGTCTTTTAATACTGTGTAAGCATACATATTAACACATGTGCAATTAAACATGTGCATTTACGGGGTGATTTCTCAGGCTTAAAAGCTCGCCTTTTATTAAAAAGGTAAATGCAAACTCTTTTCATTCTGAAGGGCACAAACCACGTTAGATTTCAGCCGTTAAACGCGCAAAAATGTCAGTACACCAGATAAATAAGCGCAACATATTATCAGTTGTATTGTATGCTTACAATACATATAGAAATGTGTTAATCGTTAACTAATATTATGGGATGGTGTTTTTTCGACTCGCGCCTTGATTTAAACGATTGCATGTCTTGGTGGGTTTGCGTAGCTTATTGTCAATATCTTTACACCTCTTTTTAAGACTTAATTTAAAAAGGTTTTCTTTTCTTCTTAATTAAAATTTAAAAGCAATACTTCACCGCTGCGAAGCCCCTCTAGCGCTGACGTCCAAGTTTCGATTACCGTAAGCGAGTGCAGTGAGTGTGTACGCCTGATGAGCCAAGAATAAGGGGGAAAGATGTGTCGCGTACTCTTTGCATTATTTGACAGTAAACTATTTTCATCCATTCTATGATCTGCTTCTCACAACTGAAGGCACCGTGGCTGATGTTACCTGACTTGCTGGCCAACCATAAGCGTTACCTGGTAGGTAACCACCCACTCACTTCACTCCCTTACGGGAATCGAACCTCGGACGTCAGCGCTAGAGGCGAAGCCCCTAAAATTGCGCCACATCGTGTGGTTCGTTTATTTGACAGCATGTAGATCGGGGTAATTACATTCACGGCATTCATAGTCTGATTCACAATCTGATTGTATGGGTGGTTACCTACCAGGTAACGCTTATGGTTAGCCAGCAAGTCAGCTCGAAATGATCACTTTGCAAAAAAACAGATCCTTAACAAACTGTTATTGGTATATTTTCCCTCAATTTTAAAAGGTTTTCTTTTCTTCTTAATAAAAATTTAAAAGCAGTACTTCGCCGGTGCGAAGCGCGGGGATTTGAGCGACTGACGCATACAGACATATTCATGAGTGCAGGTACTTCAGAAAGAAAGCACCGTGTAAACCTAAACTTTAAATTAAGTTCATAGACCTACAAAAGGTTGCCATTGATTTGAGGCAAGATTGCTTTTCTCATGTACAACTATACGTTGCATTCTTAACAGTAAGCTTGCACAGCTTGGTCATATTACAACCTGAGTGCTGAACTGACAACGTCGTATACAAACAGAACTATAACAATTGTAATAAACAAACAAAAAAAAAAAGCGAAGAACCCTTGGATTTAATAAAAAGGCTCCTTCCTTGGCGAAGCAAAGAAAAAGGAAGACATTATATGGCGTTCGTTTATAAAACAGCGGAAAAGCTGTGTTAAGGCTGCTTCACAAAAAAACAGATCCTTAACAAATTGCTATTGGGATATTTTCCCTCAATTTAAAAAGCTTTTCTTCTTCATAAAAATTTAAAAGCAGTACTTCGCGGGGATTTAGATATAGATATATATATATATATATATATATATATATATATATATATATATATAGATATATATATATATATATATATATATGTAAGCTTATAAGTACTGCCTTACTTCTCTTTAAGAAAGGAAGATGTAATGATACTTCATTTAAACGATTCCATGTCTTGGTGGGTTTGCGTAGCTTATTGTCAATATCTTTACACCTGTTTTTAAGACTTATTGACTGAAACGGGCTTTCACAAAAAAAGTTAGGGCTTTGCTACAGGATACACCCTCCACAAGTTAAGCAAGTAAAAATAAAAGTGTATATTTCTGTTTTATTTAAACCTTTTAAGTTTGTATGCATAGCCCCATTTGGCTGTTTTAGTTTTTTTTTTCTTTCTTCAGTAATATTAAATCTCCTTAAAGAAAAAGAACATATGCATTTTACTTTTTTTGTATCTCTTTAGTAATATTTTAGTGATCTAAAAGGATAACCAGTATTTAAACCTTTTATGTTACTTTATAAAGTTATTTTACACAATGTTGAAAAATTAATAAGAAAGCTACATATTTTGGCAGCTGCTGCTTTCATTTTCAATGAAATGAAAAAAGCTCTCCAAGAGAAAACCTCAATGAAGAAGAAACAGTTTGCACTATCTAAAAAGGAGAAACCCTCATTTATAAAGGTTTGCTGCAGATGACTTGACTGAAAATAAATTAATACTTCTTATGTGTATAATACATATTTATCTATTTTACTTATGCCTTTATTCCAGCAACTTGCAACATCTGAGGTACAATTTGTTACATTACTTTTGTTTTTTGCAGCACAGGCAGGTGAAGTGACTTCCTCAGGGTCACACAGTGGTGTCAGTACCAGGATTTGAACTGACAAGCTCCGGGTTTGCTGAAATATTACTGAAGACAGAAAAAAAACGAAAACGGGCAAATAGGGCTATGCATACAAAATGTCCATCCATCCATTATCCAACCCGCTATATCCTAAATACAGGAGCCAATAAGTAGAGATATATATATATATATATATATACACATACATATGTGAATGTATGTATGTATGTCTATATTTATATGTATATATATATATATGTAGATATGTAAATTTGTATATGTATATATATATATATATATATATATGTATATGTGGATGTGTATATGTATATACAGTAATCCCTCCTCCATCGCGGGGGTTGCGTTCCAGAGCCACCCGCGAAATAAGAAAATCCGCGAAGTAGAAACCATATGTTTATATGGTTATTTTTATATTGTCATGCTTGGGTCACAGATTTGCGCAGAAACGCAGGAGGTTGTAGAGAGACAGGAACGTTATTCAAACACTGCAAACAAACATTTGTCTCTTTTTCAAAAGTTTAAACTGTGCTCCATGACAAGACAGAGATGACAGTTCTGTCTCACAATTAAAATAATGCAAACATATCTTCCTCTTCAAAAGGAGTGCGCGTCAGGAGCAAAGCCTGTCAGAAAGAGATAGGAAAGCAAACAAATCAATAGGGCTGTTTGGCTTTTAAGTATGCGAAGCACCGCGGCACAAAGCTGTTGAAGGCGGCAGCTCACACCCCCTCCGTCAGGAGCAAAGAGAGAGAGAGAGAGACAGAGTTTGTTTTTCAATCAAAAATCAATACGTGCCCTTCGAGCTTTTAAGTATGCGAAGCACCATGCAGCATGTCACTTCAAGAAGCAGCTGCACAGAAGGTAGCAACGTGAAGATAATCTTTCAGCATTTTTAGACGAGCGTCCATATAGTCTAGGTGTGCGAACAGCCCCCCTGCTCACACCCCCTACGTAAGGATCAGAGAAAGTCAGCGCAAGAGAGGGAGAGAGAAAAGTAAGTTGGGTAGCTTCTCAGCCATCTGCCAATAGCGTCCCTTGTATGAAATCAACTGGGCAAACCAACTGAGGAAGCATGTACCAGAAATGAAAAGACCCATTGTCCGCAGAAATCCGCGAACCGGCAAAAAATCTGCGATATACATTTAAATATGCTTACATATAAAATCCGCGATGGAGTGAAGCCGCGAAAGGCGAAGCGCGATATAGCGAGGGATTACTGTATATGTATATGTAGATATGTGTATATGTAGATATGTATATATATGTTTATGTATATATATATGTTTACATAACCTCTTTAACACACTACTTCTCCGCTGCGAAGCGCGGGTATTTTGCTATATATATATATATATATGTGTATGTGTATATATTATGTATATATATATATATATATATATATATATATAATATATATATATATATATAAAAGGAGAGTTGGGATCCGAGAGACTGTGTTTGTGGAGGGATGGAGAGGTAAGGCGGGTGTTGGAGTCACGTGATCATCTCCCCTCCCATTCACCTCATTTCATTCACTTCATTTCGCTCCGAGCTGAGCTCCGCAGCTGGCGCGGTCTTGCTGTTCTTGATTTGCTTTTCACATGGCCAACTATACGTTGCATGCTCAAGAGTAAGCTCAGCGCACAACTTGGTCATATTACAACCGGAGGAGCGAACTGACAACATGGTATACAAAGAGATCCTTAACAAATAATTATTGGTATAATTTCCCTCAGTTTATTATTTAAAATTTTAAAGCAGTACTTCGCCGCTGCGAAGCGCAGGTATTTTGCTAGTATATGTATATGTGTGTGTATATGTATGTGTATATATGTTGATATGTATATATATATATATATATATATGTGGATGTAGATATAAGGATATGTGTATATGTAGATATGTGTATATATGTATATGTTTATGTGTGTGTGAGTGTACACACATATATATATATATATATATATATATATATATATATATATATATATATATATATATATATATATATATATGACAGCAACACTCATAACAATGACAACACAATTACATATATTTTATATATATATATATATATATGTGTGTGTGTGTGTGTCAATGTATATATATCTATATATGTAGATGTGTATATATGTAGATGTGTCTGTGTGTGTGTGTATATATATATATATATACACACATACACACACAGTGGTGTGAAAAACTATTTGCCCCCTTCCTGATTTCTTATTCTTTTGCATGTTTGTCACACAAAATGTTTCTGATTATCAAACACATTTAACCATTAGTCAAATATAACACAAGTAAACACAAAATGCAGTTTGTAAATGGTGGTTTTTATTGTTTAGGGAGAAAAAAAAATCCAAACCTACATGGCCCTGTGTGAAAAAGTAATTGCCCCCCCTGGTTGGGCCACCCTTAGCAGCAATAACTGCAATCAAGCGTTTGCGATAACTTGCAATGAGTCTTTTACAGCACTCTGGAGGAATTTTGGCCCACTCATCTTTGCAAAATTGTTGTAATTCAGCTTTATTTGAGGGTTTTCTAGCATGAACCGCCTTTTTAAGGTCATGCCATAGCATCTCAATTGGATTCAGGTCAGGACTTTGACTAGGCCACTCCAAAGTCTTCATTTTGTTTTTCTTCAGCCATTCAGAGGTGGATTTGCTGGTGTGTTTTGGGTCATTGTCCTGTTGCAGCACCCAAGATCGCTTCAGCTTGAGTTGACGAACAGATGGCCGGACATTCTCCTTCAGGATTTTTTTGGTAGACAGTAGAATTCATGGTTCCATCTATCACAGCAAGCCTTCTAGGTCCTGAAGCAGCAAAACAACCCAGACCATCACACTACCACCACCATATTTTACTGTTGGTATGATGTTCTTTTTCTGAAATGCTGTGTTCCTTTTACGCCAGATGTAATGGGACATTTGCCTTCAAAAAGTTCAACTTTTGTCTCATCAGTCCACAAGGTATTTTCCCAAAAGTCTTGGCAATCATTGAGATGTTTCTTAGCAAAATTGAGACGAGCCCTAATGTTCTTTTTGCTTAACAGTGGGTTGCGTCTTGGAAATCTGCCATGCAGGCCGTTTTTGCCCAGTCTCTTTCTTATGGTGGAGTTGTGAACACTGACCTTAATTGAGGCAAGTGAGGCCTGCAGTTCTTTAGACGTTGTCCTGGGGTCTTTTGTGACCTCTCGGATGAGTCGTCTCTGCGCTCTTGGGGTAATTTTGGTCGGCCGGCCACTCCTGGGAAGGTTCACCACTGTTCCATGTTTTTGCCATTTGTGGATAATGGCTCTCACTGTGGTTCGCTGGAGTCCCAAAGCTTTAGAAATGGCTTTATAACCTTTACCAGACTGATAGATCTCAATTACTTCTGTTCTCATTTGTTCCTGAATTTCTTTGGATCTTGGCATGATGTCTAGCTTTTGAGGTGCTTTTGGTCTACTTCTCTGTGTCAGGCAGCTCCTATTTAAGTGATTTCTTGATTGAAACAGGTGTGGCAGTAATCAGGCCTGGGGGTGGCTACGGAAATTGAACTCAGGTGTGATACACCACAGTTAGGTTATTTTTTAACAAGGGGGCAATTACTTTTTCACACAGGGCCATGTAGGTTTGGATTTTTTTTCTCCCTAAATAATAAAAACCACCATTTAAAAACTGCATTTTGTGTTTACTTGTGTTATATTTGACTAATGGTTAAATGTGTTTGATGATCAGAAACATTTTGTGTGACAAACATGCAAAAGAATAAGAAATCAGGAAGGGGGCAAATATTTTTTCACATGTTCTTACAGTTGGTGGGCGGGTCTCTGTTAGTTGCTCTTGCGACTGGGCACATGACCAGGCAGTGTGTATGCTTCGAGAGCGAGGATGGACGCGCCAGCACCATCCAAGAAGAATCATATTTGTCGCGGATGTGAATCGCTGTATGCAGCATGTAAAACGCTGTATTGTGTGTTGCCCTCTCCAGAGTTACATCTGTTCATTCACCTACAGTCGTATCCTCAAAACCAACCCCATTTGGACAACTGTGTCTTTCAGGAAGTGTTCACCCATCAATACATAATTATGCGCCGTATGCTACGCCGCGGGTTGGCTAGTAATACTTATTTAACCTGTCATGGTAAAATAATGTTCAATGAGTAGTCAAGTGTGCTCTGAAACAGCACCATGTGCTCTACCAACGTGTCTTACAAGAACAGAACCTGGGGATCCCCACTAGTATCAGTTACCTCTGTCAAAATATGCAAAAATGGCAAAGTAAGATGGAAAGTGGCTTTCTGAACTTGCTTGAAATTATGTTCAGGTGCTTCTTTCTTACTGCAGATATGTCCACATTCTGTTAATGGAATGAAAATACAGTATATGATGACTAGAGGGGATGCCCAGCTGTTGCTTGAATTGGAAAAAAGTGAAGTGAAAAAAATTGGAAAAAAGTTTTATTATTTGGCAATTAATTTATTATTCAAATACTGTTCAAAAGTTAAACTGCCATTATCCTCTTTAATAAAACCCGTGTGCGTCCAGTGTCCATGTGTGTCTTCTGGTGAAGTGCGCATGCGCGGAGTACGGTCAAAGCAAATGCTTCAAAGGCCGCCTGATGCGTCACACAAGACAGAGAGGGCGGGACCTATAAAATACCGCACGGCCGATCCAATTGGATTTCGGTAAATGAGGTAAGACCTAAAACATAAGGGACGAAAAATCCAATCGGGTACTGAGACAAGGAGACCAGCTTCCCCAAAGAGGTGGGATTACTGTTTGTTGTTGTGCAAGTGTTCACTCTGAGGATGTCAGCTTGGCCTGGTAAAGTGTCAGTCATTGAAGGGGTTTTCCTAAATACAGGTGCTGGTCATAAAATTAGAATATCATGACAAAGTTGATTTATTTCAGTAATTCCATTCAAAAAGTGAAACTTGTATATTTGATTCATTCATTACATACAGACTGATGTATTTCAAATGTTTATTTCTTTTAATGTTGATGATTATAACTGACAACTAATTAAAGTCCCAAATTCAGTATCTCGGAAAATTAGAATATCAATTAAGACCAATGCAAAAAAAGGATTTTTAGAAATGTTGGCCAACTGAAAAGGTATGAACATGAAAAGTATGAGCATGTATAGCACTCAATATTTAGTTGGGGCTCCTTTGGCCTGGATTACTGCAGCAATGTGGCGTGGCATGGAGTCGATCAGTCTGTGGCACTGCTCAGGTGTTATGAGAGCCCATGTTGCTCTGATAGTGACCTTTAGCTCTTCTGAATTGTTGGGACTGGCGTATTGCACCTTCCTCTTCACAATATCCCATAGATTTTCTATGGGGTTAAGGTCAGGCGAGTTTGCTGGCCAATCAAGAACAGGGATACCATGGTCCTTAAACCAGATACTGGTAGCTTTGGCACTGTGTGCAGGTGCCAGGTCCTGTTGGAAAATGAAATCTGCATCTCCATAAAGTTCGTCAGCAGCAGGAAGCATGAAGTGCTCTAAAACTTCCTTGTAGACGGCTGCGTTGACCTTGGACCTCAGAAAACACAATGGACCAACACCAGCAGATGACATGGCACCCCAAACCATCACTGACTGTGGAAACTTTACACTGGACCTCACACAACGTGGATTCTGTGCCTCTCCTCTCTTCCTCCAGACTCTGGGACCTTGATTTCCAAAGAAAATGCAAAATTTACTTCCATCAGAGAACATAACTTTGGACCACTCAGCAGCAGTCCAAAGGCGAGACGCTTCTGACGCTGTCTCTTGTTCAAGAGTGGCTCGACACAAGGAATGCGACAGCTGAAACCCATGTCTTGCATACGTCTGTGCGTGGTGGCTCTTGAAGCACTGACTCCAACTACAGTCTACTCTTTGTGAATCCCCCACATTTTTGAATGGGTTTTGTTTCACAATCCTCTCCAGGGTGTGGTTATCCCTATTGCTTGTACCCTTTTTTCTACCACATCTTGTCCTTCCCTTCGCCTCTCTATTAATGTGCTTGGACACAGAGCTCTGTGAACAGCCAGCCTCTTTAGCAATGACCTTTTGTGTCTTGCCCTCCTTGTGCAAGGTGTCAATGGTCGCCTTTTGGACAACTGTCAAGTCAGCAGTCTTCCCCATGATTGTATAGCCTACAGAACTAGACTGAGAGACCATTTAAAGGCTTTTGCAGGTGTTTTGAGTTAATTAGCTGATTAGAGTGTGGCACCAGGTGTCTTCAATATTGAACCTTTTCACAATATTCTAATTTTCTGAGATACTGAATTTGGGACTTTCATTAGTAGTCAGTTATGATCATCAACATTAAAAGAAATAAACATTTGAAATACATCAGTCTGTGTGTAATGAATGAAACTAATATACAAGTTTCACTTTTTGAATGGAATTACTGAAATAAATCAACTCAGCACCTGTATATGAATTTTCATGATATTACAATAGGATGACTTTTAAAAGTAGATTTTCGCACACATGAAATCCATTGCTGGGGAGACGCACACATACAATAATCAGCTGCACGCCAGCACAGATTAAAATACTTGCTAGGGAACTGCACAGTACTTGCTGGAGAGACGCAAAAGGCACGATTATCAGTTGCACGCCAGACATTACAACAGTTGCTGGGGAGAATCTGCTGATTACCCACTGTTGTGACAGAAAATTAAATGTATATTACGGACATCAAAGCCAGTATTACTATCAGAGAAAATTAGGGGCATTTTACGGAAATACAAACCAGTATTACTGCGAGAGAAAATTAAAGGCACACAATACAATGACGCATATTACAGCCACATAGAAGCCAGTAAATATACAGCCATTTAATATAGACTGTTCCTACTAATGTTTATGCACTACCGTTCTAGTGCCCGTTATTGTAACGGGTTTAATGTCTAGTTAACGAATAACTGATTAAGAGTGCCTTATGATAGACGTTTTTCGTTTTGCCATCAGGAGCAAGAATGTATAAGTACTTCCTGAACCTACCATGGAACACGCGACACATAACTGGCCGTGTGAACAGTATGGTTCTTTGAGGCAAACTCCAGTAACTAAGTGATTGTCCTTGCGCTTTTTTTTATGGACATTGCAAATGCAAGAATAACTGGAAATTGAAGTCTTTTGAATTCGAAAGGAAGTTCACTGGAAATCGCAGGCATACGTAGAATCATCACCCCCCTTTCCGTTTCCAGTTAGAATAGTAACCTCAATCACGTGTTTTCTCACAACCTTGATATATAATTTTTTACTTTGATATAAATTAGAATTTACTGTTTAAGGGTTTTCCTTAATTTTCTAATCATGTTTATGCATTTACATTTTTTTTTTAAATTAATTACCAAAACTGTATTTGGTTATTTACTCTTCTTCTCTCTTGATGATTGCGTTGTAACAAAGACAAACTTTCTTGCTTATTTATTAGATAGATTCAGAAAGTGTGTAGATACAGTAGTGAGCGTATAGGAATCCAAGTATACTAAGAAGCATCTATAAAATAATGCAGTTATACTAATACATATATGTTACTTAAAATCCATAAAAATATATAATATATATCATTTGAATAACGAAAACGAAAAATGGCCCTTGATGTTTCCTATAGCCATTTTCATGATTCGACAATTCAGCCATTTGCATTATATACTCATTGAAAATAAATGCACAGATGTAGGGGGAAAAGACCATAAACAAAGAGAGTTAAAACTTTGAAGTAAATGGGTTATTTGACAAATTCCACCAAACTAAAAGTATCAAAAACTACCACAGAAATGAATCTGCATATGCGTAGCCTAAACTATACAGTATAGGGTGAGCTTCCCAAAGCTTTAAATTATTACGCTGCCATTTGCAAACTACTTGTATACAAGGCCAAAGCACAAGCACACATAATATGATGTAAGAACTTTAAACTTGCACCACTGAGCAATGGAAAAAAGTAACATGGTCTGATGTGTAATCTTTTACTGTGTTTCTCACAGGGTATCTAGGAAACAAGTCAAAGGATGCCTTCAACTCACAATGTCAATTTGCCAACTGCGAAACATGGTGGGGAATTACTAGTAGTGTGGTCAACAAAGATGTGGTAGTCATGGGGTGCAATGTTGGTTCTGTATCACTGTATAATGGCCAAGGACTAAAAAAACTGAACCACCAAAAAAAAAAAAAAAAAATGGTAATTTTACACATCCTCTTTGCCCTTATGAGATTTTCCTGATCCAGGATGAGAAGGTCCCTATACACAATCCTAAACTATTTCAATGGTGCTTTCATGTACACCAGCATGAAATTAAACGTCTTCCACACTGTTCTAAATCACCCGATCTAAAAATTATTGAAATGTTTTCAAAAATTTGAACCAGAGAATGAGAAGTACATTCCTAACTCCTTCATTCCTGGCAGAAGTAGAGGCTTTTCTTCTTGAAGCACAGCATAATAACCCAATACAAACAATATGACACTTCTATGAAAACATTCCATGATGGATGAAAGCTGTTCAAAAAGCAAAAGGTTCTTATTAGTTCCTTCATATTAATTTAAATATTTGGCTTTTTCAGTTATTTTATTCACCCATGCAGCAGTTTTTATTTTTTATTTTTTTTAAAAAGACAGAATATCACTTTTTTAAACTTAACATTCATATAATTTAAGGTTCAAATTAGTTTCTAAAATGACAACATCAAATCTACTTGCTCCTCTAGCCATTACTAGCACAGTCATAGCAAAATCACCAGTGTTAAATGAACACCTACAGGGTGAATATGGAAACACTATTTCCATATTCAAATAATAATAATAATAATAATTTCATTACATTTATATAGCGCTTTTCTCAGTACTCAAAGCACTATCCACACAGGGAGGAACAGGGAAGTGAACCCACAATCTTCCACAGTCTCCTTACTGCAAAGCAGCAGCGCTACCACTGCGCCACCTGTGAGGACAAATATGTAACTGTTACATTAACATTATAATTGTTAATTTAGCACTGACAATTTTGTTGCGTATAATTAATGTTTCATTGAAGGCTACAGGTAGAGAAATTAGTATGTTGGTCTATCATAAAAGAAAACCCCATAAAAGATGTAGTTAAGATAGAAGGACCTCTCTGTTCAAATATGTTTTTTCTATTTACTTCAGCACCTTGCCATTTTGATATACTGTCCAATAAAAAGACCAGTTTTAAACTTAGACTGCCGCTAACATTATCTGCCAATCCTTTTCAATTTTAGTGTTTGTGCTTCGAGTTAAAAACATGTGAACATGCAGGAAAATTAGAAATATTAAAACAAAATGGAATGCAAAATAATACTAGAACAAAAAATACCTTGAAGAGCTACTTCGACAACAGCAACAGTAACAGCACACTATGACACTCAACAAGATGATCCCACCTACCACTGCCATTGCAATAATGAGGGCCTCAAAGTTCACTGAAAAAAATAAAAAAAATAAAAGTAAAAAAAAAAGTTAAATGAAATGATAACACATTTCAAGGTATAGATGCTTTAACCAACATAAATATAAAAACTTGGTATTTTGTTTTCAAATTCCAATATTACATAAACAAACATTAAATAATAAATAATAAAATATTGTCATAAATGGTGCATCATATAAACAGAACAAGGTTTACTAAAAAAACATGAAAACTAAATGGCTTCACATACAGTATACCGACTTTTAAGGGCCCAACAAAAAAGGAAATTGCACCTTTTAAAATTACAGTGCAATTGAAATAAAGGCAAAAAACTGACGCATTTTAAAAAATCTGCAGTATTTCAACAGACATATAAATGTTTCCAAAAGACACAAAAAAAAAAACTGAGAAGGTATTTGCAGCTCAGATAACACATTCCTTTGTGACTAATATTATAATAGAGAATAAGATTACCACTTCGAGCAGTTCTACCAGAATGCAGACTGGCTGCTTTAACAATTAGTTGGATAATAATACATTTCAGGAGTGGAAAGTTCCAGGCATTCATAACTATATGGAGAACATCTGTGTTTCAGCCATTTATCAATAAAGCAATGCTGCCATCTCTTGGCATGATGCTGCCATTTCAACCTGTAAGCATCAAACCATATATTTCCCAAAAACTATACTTCAGATTTGCTAGCCTGAAATTATTAGAAAACAAACATTTTAGAATAAAGTTGGTATTTTTTTTTTTTTTTTTTAAATATGTTTCCACAAATACAAAAATATGTAGGCTCTGGAAAAATATCTCATATATTATTATACACACACACACACACACACACACAGTAGAACCTCTGTTCTCTTAACGTCTTGGTACACGTACAAATCGGTTTACGACCAAAAAGTTCGCCAAACTTTTGCCTCGGTTCACGACCACACGCTCGGTATACAAACAAGCCAGTTTCCCTTTCGGTTTGTACATGTTCAGTCTTTCCCTGTGCATTTCCTGTGCAGCGAGCAAGAGAGACAGAGAGCGCGACACACACGAGAGAGAGAGAGACAGAGAGACACACACACACACACACAGGCATGCGACAGAGAGAGAGAGACAGAGAGACACACACACACAGGCAGCGCGAGAGAGAGACACATACACACAGGCAGAGCGAGAGAGAGAGAGACGCACACACACACAGGCAGCGCCAGAGAAAGAGCTGGACGCATAAGGTAGGAAGGCAGTTAAAGAATGCACTGGGCTTGATTTTGTTTTCACTTCTGTTTACAACGATTGGTTCGTAGCGTGCATTGTTGCAATGTTACTTTTCTTGGTGGTTTATTAAATTACGGATTTTTTCAAATGTTCATTTTTTTCCCTGTGCTTAAAACTCATTAAAAAAAAAAAAAAAGTGTTTTTAGCCAGCGGTTGGTAGCGCTATAGCGCGAACTACTGCAGTGTTAGTTTTCTCTGTTGCTCAAGGTTTTCTCAGTGTTATTCAATGTTTTTACATTTAGTTTACTATTACGCTGTGCATTGTATGGTTTAATTAACTATATTTGTGCTTAAAAACTTAAAATATATATTTACATACAGTTCGTATGGTCTGGAACGGATTAATTGTATTTACATACAATCCTATGGGAGAAATTGCTTCGGTTCACGACCAGAGTTTTGGAACGAATTATGGTCGTGAACCAAGGTTCCACTGTATATATAAATGAACGGGAACAAAAAGAAGCATCATTTAAAAAATAAATTATTCTTTAATGCATTCAATTTCATATTTATTCAGCTGAATGCAAGGATAGAAATGTTTCTGCAAGTTTAAACTCAATACATAAAATGGCTAATGCCAAGTTTTGACTATTTGTTTGAGATATGCAGTTCTAAAAATGTTATTAAGGCATAATTAAGGACTACAGGACAATGAAAGATTGCTTGGAAAACACCCTGATTTTGCATGTCTTTTGCCACACTAAACCCTAAAATATATAGCATTTTCAGAAACCCTAGACAGTTAAATTCTCTACTTATGACTACTACTTTATTTCCAGCAGTCAAGTAAATGCAAACATTTAATGTCAACGCAGGTAATAATGAGGCATCATACAGATTTTCTTGGTAACTTTTAATAATGTTTAATTAAACACCTATGCTGTGGAACCTGCCTAATTTGAATGCAGCTTGAAAATTTATTTACTTCAAGTCTTAACTTGTAGACTATGTGAGTCTCACTTTATTCACAGTGGAGACTTTCTTAAATTACAGCAAAAATGTATATATAATCAATTCAAGTCCAAAGTTCACCAAGCTGGATGCATTCAAGTCTTTAGGGCTTTTCCTTGTAATAAGCTTTTGAAAGACATTGTGGCGTACAGCTGGGGCCCTCGCCCAGCCGGGACGCCTCTATGCTGGAAGGACTGGGGGAGGGAATGTATCCAGAGCATTACCTCCCCCAGAGCTCTAGGTGGCAGTCCCCATGGATTACAGCGGTGCCTTGGACTCCCACAAGGTTCCATGGGAGCTGGAGTTTGGTGCAGCTCTATTGGGTTCCGTGCAGCAGCTGCTGAGCCCTTTATTGCAGCTCTTCTGCCACACCTGGAAGTGCTCCCGGAAATAGACCAACAATCACCTGGCGGCACTTCCAGGTGCCTTATAAAAGGAGCCAGCAGACGCTACTCCAGCAGCCAGAGTCAGGTGGAAGAGAAGAAGCTTGCCAGGAGGTGTGGAGGCTGACAGGGGGGTGCTGGGTTTGGTGCATATGTTGGAACTTCGCTGTACACGAGCGAAATGGGGGAAGGCGTTTCCCACGGGAAAAGAAAAAAATAAATAAAAATGTGTGCCCAGAACTTGTGTCCCTTGTCTGTCTGTGTCGGGTTTGGGCAGCAGTGTGACCCCTGGTGGTCTACAAGTGGTTTAGTCAGCAGGATTCCTGAAGCTGCGCTTGAAGAAAAGACTCACTGAAACGCTGCTCCAACCTCGATGGGGAAGAAAAAGACAAGCGCAGCCCAAAGCAAGCTTGGAAGACGGGATCCAAGAGGCAAGTGCCAGGCCCAGCGGCAGCATACCCTGGGAGGGTTATATGTCTGTCCCGTGTGTCTACCTCTTAGGTGGAGATTGTCCAGATGCGCGTCTGTGGCTGAGGCATGCCAAAGAACACCTCCTGAAGGAAGAATGCCTAGAATTTTATCCAGATGGGGCTAATCCGACAGAGTAGGGGGCAGTGGAGGGCCGGGATGCCACCCACATAACAGGTAAAAGAGTGGAGGATATGTGCCGGGATCCTGTCGCTAAAGGGGTAGAGGCGTGGACGGCAAAATCCTCCCCAAACATGGAGGACACCTGATGGGGCCTGCACAGGAAGTGCACGGCCTCAATGGCTCTCAACCGTGAACCAAGTCCAGCGCCAGCTGAACTTAATGATTGTGGGTTCTCTGTATGGGAACTGGGAGAAATGCTTCAGTGCGTACGGGACCTCTTACAGATGCTGGGTCAGCCGAGGCAGAGGATTGAGGGGTTGGAGATGATGGCAGAGGCACCCCTATAGGCAGCACATGAGTGGTTGAGGCAACGCAGTGCGGGACTCACCAGCCAACTTGATGTGGCGGTACAGGTAGGTGACGCCAGTACCGTATAGGAAAGAGGGGTGCAGAGCAAAGGGGTTCCGGTAATACATAGTATCAGATGCAGAGTACCCGCATTCCCTACAGCGGACGCATACATGATAGCCGATCGTGCAATGGGGGAGGAAATGGCTGAGGTGTGTGCGAGGCACCGGCTTGTAGGTGCCTGCAGCCAGAGCACTCTGTCCCAAATGCCAACAGCTGCCCCACACAAGTCCAAGAGGTCGCAGGGTCTCTCTTCTTGCCATAACAAGACACAGACTGTTGCTGCACCCCAGAGTAAGAGGAAGACCCGGAAAAGAAAGACCGGGTCGGCAAACAGTGTCAAGTGCGAGCCCATCTGCACACATGTGGCGACGTGGAAAAACACCAACCTTGGCTGGGTGTAAGGCAGAGCAGGGCTTCCCGTCCTGCTTTCATGTCTGCAGGGCACACAGGTGAGGTAGGGAGTGACAATGTTATGAGTGCCACAATGTGGGCCATGGTTGGAAGTGCTGTCCATTTAGGACATCAATAGATGCCAGGAGACAGTATCATGGAGGAACCACACCAATCCCTTTCTTATCTTGTCGCTGCAGGACGGAGCCATGGACCAAACTACATCGACTCCCCATCCTGGAGTCGTGGGATGGGCTGCTTTGCCCCTCAAGGCTCAGCTGAGGGAGGGGCAATGTGGCCTACGGCCAGGGCCCTTGCCCAGCCAGGATGCCTGTATGCCGGAAGGACCAGGGGAGGGAGGGAGAGTATCCAGCGTATCCCTGGGCTGCAGCAGTGCCTCAGACTTCCTCAGGGCTCCATGGAAACGTGCGCCCAGAACTTGTGTCACATGTCTGTCTGTGCCGGGTTTGGCCGGCGTTGTGCCCCCAATGGTCCACAACTTTTAATTGCATAAACAAACACTGAGCCTCATATATTAAGCAACTGTCTAAAAGAAAATGTGCACAAACTGATTATGCATTTGTTTGCCCTGCAAGTCCGCTCTATGACCAAATGTCACATCCTGAATATAAGTACAAACACTGCACATGCTGCAAAAGTAATGATGCATCTCATTTTCTGTCACATTTTTGTGATGGTATCAAATGCATCAGTGCAGTCATCCATAGCACCTGGTTCCAGCAGTACTGCTCTAGAAGTGGGTTTAACCCTCTTCAAGCACCTCAAGAACATTGTTGCACTGAACAGAAAAAAAAAAAAAAAAAAAAAACACATTTGAAGTCTGCATATAAATATTTGAAAATAGCTATATTTTAATTAAAAAATGCTACTATGCAACTCAAATTTTTTTGAGGTTAACTCCTGAAGGGGAAAAAAACATGTATGCTGCTTTTGGTGCATAATTTTCTGCCGTACACTTCCTTCTCATCAACCATTAAGTTCTTAACTGAAAAAAAGAGGAAGTTGGTTTAAAAAAAACAAAAAGGACTGTGCTAAGAAACAAATTACTTAGTTTAGTGCGGTTTGTTTCTTTTGTCTTAGAAATACTGGTCTAATACTTGTCTTAAAATTTAAAGAATCAGAGGACCACTGTATTTGAAGGTGAATAAAATGGCTTTTGAAAGGATTAGGTAGCATTTTCTGATAAATATAGGCTCTTCTAGTTCAAAACATTTTTCTTATAAATGCTTATAAAAATCACAATAAGTCTGAATGCTGGGTAGGTTTGTGATGGCCACTATATAAGACAATCATTTATCAAAATATAGAAAACAACAGATGCATCACTCATATAAAACTAATACATTCAACATTCATTGACTACAGGCATTTCTACAGTCAGTGTGTTTGAACTGTATGTGCAAACATATGAACTGACAAAATGGCAGTCAGTATAGGACTACAGTAGAACCCTGTAAAGACACGGATCAGGGTTCGCGGCCTCAGTCGTTCGCGGATTTTTACTTAAAACCTAACTAATAATTGTTAGCGGAAACCGCAAATATCCTCCGCAATTTTTTATGGCTTTTTCCGTGGCAATACTGCACTGTAGAGAGAACAGGAAGCAACCGTAGAGGAAAACGCGACTTGGGATGGTGAAAGTAGCCAATTTAAGAGCGTTGTACTCTACTAGAATTTGAAACTAACTCCCAGCAGTGGCTCTGATTGGTCTTCTGCTAAGGGTCCATGGATGTCAGCGCGGCTTTTAAAAAGGGGGCCGGTGACAAAAAGAAAAAAAAAGTTTTTGTAATTTGTGTTTCAAGTTCCTGTCTCTCTGCCTGCCTTCTGTTGGGTTACCTGTACTTATTTGCTTTGTCCTGGATCATTTCGTGGTTGGGGTCTGGATTGTCTGCCTGTGTACATGAGGACTGTAAGTGGATTCACTGCCATCCTGCGAAGAAAGGAGCACTCCTGAACCCATCCACCCATCTTCACCATTTCAGGAATTACCGGTAGGACTATCTTTACATTCACATTCAACGTGCGGATCTCTGGACTATCTATTTTCATCATTACATTTCCTCCGTTGCAGTTTTTCATAGAACTTTAATGTGTGTGTTTTGTTGGTGCTTTGTTGTATTTAATGTATAATCGCCGTAAGGGGAACAGGGGTGGTATTGTTTTCATTACATTCTTTATTTGCTGTTTGATTACTGGTTTGCTTTGTTTTTGTCTGTTTGTGAGTGCGTGCGGGTCAGGTCAAGGCTGGGTGCGTCCCTGGAATCTCTACCATAACAAATAAATAAATCAGTCTTCTCGACGGTGTGAGTCTTAGCAGCACCACACCGCTACGGCGTTATTCACTTCTCCTTGCTGCTGATTGACTTTTGCCCTGTGACCCATCTCCAGCTGAGTGTTCTCGTATTTTCCGTTTTGTTCTTCTTAAACCTTAAACTGCCACAACCAGCTATAGTCGTTTCTCAGTGCCATTTGCCAGCACGTAGAAGCCGAGTATATTCGACGACGTACATTCATTGAACGCCACAACCGGCTATTGTCGGTTCCCAGTGCAATTTACCAGCATGCTGAAGCTGATCAGTCAGTGCTGTACATTTGTTGAGTAGCTAGCTTATGACCACTGCCGGCCCCTGCAGCCTCACTATCTCTGGGATTGAGCCACTGCATTAGACTAACCTGCCAACATCAGCGTTTACCTCTGTGTGCTTGCGTGCAGCTAGTTCAAATGCAGTTGGCTCATTGATTTACTGAATTTCATGAATGGTGTCAGTTGCACCTTATACATATTGTTCCAGTATTTTTTTTTTTTTTAAATAGTTTTAACAGTTTATTAGCAGTATGTAACATGATCATTCAGTGTAGCAGTAATTGTGATGCTCTTTGTATGGAGAAAAAAAAAAAAAGTGTTCCATTAAAATTTCACTCTCTCTTTGTGAATTATGACGCTTACTTAAAAAGTGCAGCAAAAAGTATTTGGCATCCAGGGATGCATTAACCCCCAATTACGTGGCAGTTTAAGGGTTAAAGCCCCACGATGCCGTCGAAACACCTCCACCTTCTAAGGCTTCTGGCAATGAAAACGCACTTGCATGAATTCCAGTACACATAGCGGTAACATCTGTATTTTACATTCTAGCACTGCAGGTGACATATCAGTACATTACTGTACAGTATACGGGTTTACCTTTACGTTCTTTTTTTAGGTAATGTATTAAGCTGAAGTTGAAATGAAATTAAAGTGTTTTGGGGGCATATTTAGGGTTTAAACTATAAAAATAGGCATTTTTTTTTTAACCACATCCATAATTTGCGGTTTTTCACAATTCGTGGGTGCTCTAGGAACGTAACCCCCGCAAATTTCGGGTGTACTGTATCATTATGCAATAAAAACAACACACAAGGTTGAAGACTTGGCAGTAAAACCTGCACTGGGATAATGCAAAAAACTCAGGCATGGATAGGGCATGTAAACTCCAAACACACTGACGGGACCATGAGCTGCATGCAGGTTCCTGCAGTAGTGAGACAATGATCCTAATCACTCTTCTACCAAGCTGTCCAGGTACCCATAACTTAAAAAAATCATTTTGTAGATATGAATAAAAACTAATTGCACACTCTTTGAAATGATATGGGAATTAATATATATATATATATATATATATATATATATATATATATATATGTTTAACAAAATAAAATTAACAATATGAACTGGAAAAAAAAAATTATATATACACACACACACACACACACACACACAGAGTGTATGAATAAAATACTTCTATCACCTTTTTGTAACCAAAGTTACATAAATTTTCTTAAAATTATAGGCATGATTAATAAGAGGAGCCCAAGGAGATCTTGATATCACATCTGAATCTAAAGAATTTAAATGTTTTCCTGAATTACATATGATTTTTGATTTCTAATATCTTACAAAACAGATGTATATTTTTAAAATCCATCTGTTTGGCAACACACACACAGATGCAAAAGAATTAGAACAGGCTAAACCACTTATACAATTACAGGAAAGCAATGAATTGTATGAGTAGGTTGTGTTTACACAAACCAAAATGTGTTAATTTTACACATAAAAAGAAAGATAATCGCATAATGTGACAGAGGAATGCTTTGGAGAAGTTTCTCTCTACACAAAAAAAAAAACAAAAAAAAAGTCCACTTAAGGTTATTTCACTGTGCAAAACCAACAACATAAAGGAGACTGAAAGAAAGAACAAATAATAATACACAGGAAAACACAACAACAAAAGGCAATGTCTTCCTCAACACGTTTGGACTAACCAACCAATTTAAGTGCTCCTTTCTACTTTTCAACCACTGTTTTTCTTAAAACTCCAGCTGCCTGCTACTATTCCTTGCCAGGCTAATATTTGACTCTGCTCCTCATCCATACCTAAGCTTGTCCGAGTAAAGACATGTGGGCCCTCATAAGGAACTCTCAGGGGTACTTAGGGGAACACTGCACCCTACCAGAAAGACTTTCATAATATCCCTGTTTCTGCAGACACCCACAAATACTGCAGAAGCCTCTGCAGGACCATTAATTCTTTCATCAGAATACTGATGCTGCATACTACTGGGTTTGGATACTACAGCTACCAAAAAGATCAGCTACAGGCAAGACTCGGCATAGCAATTAAGCCTGATAAGTGCTTGATATACTATCTTGCTATTCCCTAAATCCTGCTGATTTCCCTTACAATAATGTGTTCATGTAAACAGGGCAACATAATGGCATTTGCTAGAACTACTGTCTTATGGATCCGACATCCTCAGTTTAAATCATTGTCTGCAGTGGATGTCCTTCTATATACCCAGAGACATGATGGTTAGGTAAACTGGTGACTCTAAATTGGCCCCAGTGTGAGTGAGTGTTTATGGGTCCACCTAGTAAATTTACTGGCACCCTATTCAGTGTTTTCTGAATTGTATCCAGTGCTGTTGGTAAAGAGTCAGGCCTCCTTTGATCTTGAAATGGATTAAGTGCATTAGAGAATGAATGTGTGTACGTATGTGTGTACACATGAATGTAAAATGAGGAATTTGCATCCAATTTTCAAAAAACTCTGTAAAGCTTTGGCATTTGCTTTAATAAGGTCAAATCCGATCATTATGTAGAATGACCACCCATAACCACCAAAGACAGAGAAACAGAGACCTCCTGGTACACAAGGAAGTTATTTGCATTTGGGTCACTGCTTTTTGCAGATGATGTTGTCCTGTTTGCTTCATCAGGCTGTGATCTTCAGCTCTCTCTGGATCGGTTCGCAGCCAAGTGTGAAGCGGCTGGGATGGGAATCAGCACCTCCAAATCCGAGACCATGGTCCTCAGCCGGAAAAGGGTGGAGTGCCCTCTCAGGGTTGGTAGCGCGATCCTGCCCCAAGTGGAGGAGTTCAAGTATCTCGGGGTCTTGTTCACGAGTGAGGGAAGAATGGAGCGTGAGATCGACAGGCGGATCGGTGCGGCATCCGCAGTAATGTGCGCTCTGAATCGGTCTGTTGTGGTGAAATTTACCAGTCGATCTATGTTCCTACCCTCACCTATGGTCATGAGCTATGGGTAGTGACCGAAAGAACGAAATTGTGAATACAAGCGGCTGAAATGAGTTTTCTCCACAGGGTGTCTGGGCTTTCCCTTAAAGATAGGGTGAGAAGCTCAGTCATCCGGGAGGGGCTCAGAGTAGAGCCGCTGCTCCTCCGCATCGAGAGGCGTCAGATGAGGTGGCTCGGGCATCTGATCAGGATGCCTCCAGGACGCCTCCCTGGTGAGGTGTTCTGGGCACGTCTAACCGGGAGGAGGCCCTGGGGAAGACCCAGGACATGCTGGAGGGACTATGTCTCTCGGCTGGCCTGGGAACGCCTTGGGATTCTCCCAGAAGGGCTAGAAGAAGTGGCCGGGGAAGAGGGGAGTCTGGGCATCTCTGCTCAAGCTGCTGCCCCCGCAACCCGACCTCGGATAAGCGGAAGAGGATGGACAAATGGATGGATTAACCTTAGCTTTGGAACTGTTTGTATTGTGTTATTATTTTTGAATGCTGCTTGGATTAGAACTGTTACCTAAGTAAATAACACAATACAAAGACAGAAATTTTTATTCAGCATAGTCCACTGCCTTTAACTTGACCGATGCTGTAATCCATTGCCCCTCACCAAACTTCACCTGTCATAAAACACAGACCTATATGTTGAAGAAAACTATCCTAGAAAAGCTTAGATTAGCCTTGTCTAGCCAAATGAAAGGCTCTATCAATGACCAGGCATTGAAAAACTATTTCTATAAAAAATAGGACTAAAAAATAAGCTAATATTGAATGTACTGGAATTATATTCTGTGGACCACCAGGGGGCGCACCAGCCGCACCAACACAGACAGACAGATGTGGGACACAAGTGCAATCACACTTATTTTTTTTTCTTTTCTCCATGAGAAACACCTTTCCCTGTTTCCCACATGTACAGCACAGTCACGAGCACAACGAAGAACACACCTCCCTTTTTCTCTTTCTTGGCCTCCACTCCTCTAGGTAAAGCTTAGTCTTCTCACACCCGACTCTGGCTCTCGGAGTAATGGCTGCTGGTTCCTTTTATAAGGCGCCTGGAAGTGCTCCAGGTGCTTGTTCACCTAGTTCTGGTAGCATTTCCAGATGTGGCAGAAGTGCTGCAATTAAGGGTTCAGTAGTAGCTGCAGCACTCTCTGGCGGCACCCACGGAACCCAACATGGCCGCACCAAACTCCAGCTCCTGTGGAGCCCTGCGGGAGTCCAAAGCACCGCTGTAACACAGGGGCCTGTCACCTAGCACTCTGGGGGAGGTAATGCTCTGGATATACTCCATCCCCCAGTGTAGAGGTGACCGTAAGCCACAACTGCTTTAAATCAAATATTGCCAAGTACAAGCAAAATGCAAAATACTGGTAAAATTTAAATTTGCCAAATCGGTACTCATTGTTTAAGTTCACAGCTTGTGAATTAAAGTCTTAAATGGACTAACTAGTGTGTTGCATCAACAGGTTAACAAATGAAATTAATCAAATTTGATTTGTAACAAAATGAGGTTGAATTGGTGTTGGATTACCTCTGTAGCCTTTTACCCTCTAATAGGGAAGCAAAGATCTGGCATTAAGAGTTTAGTGGGCTGCTGCTATGCAAATCATATGCAAGAAATTCTGAACTCTTAGCAGTTACAGTATCAAAATACATCATTTTCACTGACCACATTTTTAATGACTATGTATCACATATGCAATTGCAAATACTTCTCACTTAATTTATTTTCACTGTTACATTGTCCTATTGTGAGTGAACATTACAATAAAGGCAAATTCATATATGATACTGGTAAGTGAAGGAACGAGCTCTTCTTTTTACAGTAGCTTACATGCATACATCCAAGCAAAGCTAAACTTTGGTGATTTTTGTGGGGCTGTTCTTTTAAAGAGAATCTGCTAAACATATTATTGGTGGTTAAGATGGGTATTTGTGCCCCTGCAGGTTTCTCAAATTAATCAAAATTAGCCGTCAACTGCCTTAAACTCACTTTTCTATCTCCTTTGTTTGTTGAAAATGACAATAAGAACTTCATGGAGATAAAGTATTTGGTTTTGTCCAGGCCTGTAAAAGTTAGGTCTTGGGTGAAGTATTATTGTAATTTTCAATTAATCCATTACTGATGCTAAGTAACACAGCTCAAATTTACAGGAACTGAAGACAATCCTGGCAGAATCAAACACAAAGCAGAAACCAATCTTGCATGGGGTTAACTCATGGTCATGCACACACTCACTGGCCAACTGGAAGTCACCAATTATCTCAACATGCACGTCTTTGAGATGTAGGTGGAAAACTAGAGTATATGAGGAAAGACCACATAGACACGAACAAAACATTAAAACCTTAGAAGGAGAAAGCTGATATTAGAACTCAGACCCTTGAGCTATGAGTCTGTAGTTCTAATTACTGTGCTTCTCAGATTAGCAAAAAATGTTAGCAGCTAAAACTTTTGCAACCAAAAAAAAAAAAATTGCAAACAATATTTTAATCCATGTACAATCTTAAGCAAATACTGGCACAGAGTTTGGCAAACTGGCAAATATATGTTTTCAATTTTCATAAAAAGAACCAGGAATTTTTAAAACATCAGTGCAGCTAATTATGATCCTACCCATTTATTTTTATTAGCCATACAAAAGCACATAGTCGTTTTTAACAAACAGTTCTCCATTTTAGCAAAAAGTTTGATGTCATTTATTTAATCATTTTATACCATTTACAAATAGCTTTAATGGTCAAATAGTTTTAGCTATAAGCAACTTATCAGTTTCTGCATTGTGTCATTTATTACCTGAAGTAAACTTGAGGACCTATTGGTTAAAATTAATAAATCTCTTAATAGTAAAGAAAAATAACATATGTAGTCCTGTAATAACTGAATTCTATTAACATCAGTTTCATTTCCTGTGTCACACTGTTCATAAATATGTACACCCATACATTCAGCTACTATTTCTTCAACTTTCCCATCACTAAAAGCTGAAACATCACTTTCTGGGGAAAAAAAAAGAAAATCTTCCTGAAAATACTCACCCCAGCAAACACCCCATCGAGCTTTAGACAGAGGGCATATACTAGTGGAGGGAATTAGAGTCCTCACGGGATAATCCACACATGTGTTGTTGCTGGAACACCACAGGCACTGTAAATGACATTTGAAAGAGGAAACAAAAAATATAATACAACACATAACACATTATTATTTCATTTACTCCTTCAGTTGTTCTGTTTAATCACCATAGCAGCATTTAGGCTAAGTTTTACTTGTGGCAAGGTTGATGTTCTTAAAAAAATTCATTTCAATTTTGAAGACTGACTTTCGTTCTGCTGGGAGACTTCAATGCTCACGTGGGCAATGACAGTGAGACCTGGAAGGGCGTGATTGGGAGGAATGGCCCCCCTGATCTGAACCCGAGCGGTGTTTTGTTATTGGACTTCTGTGCTCGTCACGGATTGTCCATAACGAACACCATGTTCAAGCATAGGGGTGTTCATATGTGTACTTGGCACCAGGACACCCTAGGCCTCAGTTCGATGATCGACTTTGTGGTCGTGTCGTCGGACTTGCGGCCACATGTCTTGGACACTCGGGTGAAGAGAGGGGCGGAGCTATCAACTGATCACCACCTGGTGGTGAGTTGGCTTCGATGGTGGGGGAGGATGCCGGTCAGGCGTGGTAGGCCCAAACGTGTTGTGAGGGTCTGCTGGGAACGTCTGGCAGAGCCCCCTGTCAGAAGTAGCTTCAACTCCCACCTCCGGCAGAACTTCGACCACATCCCGAGGGAGGTGGGGGACATTGAGTCCGAATGGGCCATGTTCTGTGCCTCTATTGTTGAGGCAGCTGACCGGAGCTGTGGCCGTAAGGTGGTCGGTGCCTGTCGTGGCGGCAATCCCCGAACCCGCTGGTGGACACCGGCGGTGAAGGATGCCGTCAAGCTGAAGAAGGAGTCCTACAGGACCCTTTTGTCCTGTGGGACCCCGGAGGCAGCTGATAGGTACCGGCAGGCCAAGCGGAATGCGGCTTTGGTGGTTGCTGAGGCAAAAACTCGGGCGTGGGAGGAGTTTGGGGAGGCCATGGAGAATGACTTTCGGACGGCTTCGAGGAGATTCTGGTCCACCATCCGGCGTCTCAGGAAGGGGAAGCAGTGCAGTGTCAACACTGTATATGGTGGGGATGGTGCGCTGCTGACCTCGACTCGGGATGTTGTGGGTCGGTGGGGGGAATACTTCGAAGACCTCCTCAATCCCATTAACATGCCTTCCAATGAGGAAGCAGAGCCTGGGGACTCAGAGGTGGGCTCCCCCATCTCTGGGACTGAGGTCACCGAGGTGGTCAAAAAACTCCTTGGTGGTAGGGCCCCGGGGGTGGATGAGATACGCCCGGAGTTCCTCAAGGCTCTGGATGTTGTAGGACTGTCTTGGCTGACACGCCTCTGCAACATCGCATGGACATCAGGGACAGTGCCTCTGGATTGGCAGACCGGGGTGGTGGTCCCCCTCTTTAAGAAGGGGGATCGGAGGGTGTGTTCCAACTACAGAGGGATCACACTCCTCAGCCTCCCTGGAAAAGTCTATTCAGGGGTCCTGGAGAGGAGGGTCCGTCGGATAGTCGAGCCTCGGATTCAGGAGGAACAGTGTGGTTTTCGTCCTGGTCGCGGAACAGTGGACCAGCTCTATACCCTTAGCAGGGTCCTGGAGGGTGCATGGGAGTTTGCCCAACCAGTCTACATGTGTTTTGTGGACTTAGAAAAGGCATTCGACCGTGTCCCTCGGGGAATCCTGTGGGGGGTACTCCGAGAGTATGGGGTACCGGCCCCCCTGATAAGGGCTGTTCAGTCCCTGTACGATCGGTGCCAGAGCTTGGTCCGCATTGCCGGCAGTAAGTCGAACCCGTTTCCAGTGAGAGTTGGACTCCGCCAGGGCTGCCCTTTGTCACCGATTCTGTTCATATCTTTTATGGACAGAATTTCTAGGCGCAGCCAGGGTGTTGAGGGGGTCCAGTTTGGTGGGCTCAGGATTGGGTCACTGCTTTTTGCAGATGATGTTGTCCTGTTTGCTTCATCAGGCCGTGATCTTCAGCTCTCTCTGGATCGGTTCGCAGCCGAGTGTGAAGCGGCTGGGATGAGAATCAGCACCTCCAAATCCGAGACCATGGTCCTCAGCCGGAAAAGGGTGGAGTGCCCTCTCAGGGTTGGTAGCGAGATCCTGCCCCAAGTGGAGGAGTTCAAGTATCTCGGGGTCTTGTTCACGAGTGAGGGAAGAATGGAGCATGAGATCGACAGGCGGATCGGTGCGGCATCCGCAGTGATGCGGGCATTGCATCGGTCTGTCGTGGTGAAAAAGGAGCTGAGCCGCAAGGTGAAGCTCTCAATTTACCAGTCGATCTATGTTCCTACCCTCACCTATGGTCATGAGCTATGGGTAGTGACCGAAAGAACGAGATCGCGAATACAAGCGGCTGAAATGAGTTTCCTCCGCAGGGTGTCTGGGCTTTCCCTTAAAGATAGGGTGAGAAGCTCAGTCATCCGGGAGGGGCTCAGAGTAGAGCCGCTGCTCCTCCGCATCGAGAGGAGTCAGATGAGGTGGCTCGGGCATCTGATCCGGATGCCTCCTGGACGCCTCCCTGGTGAGGTGTTCCGGGCACGTCCAACCGGGAGGAGGCCCCGGGGAAGACCCAGGACACGCTGGAGGGACTATGTCTCTCGACTGGCCTGGGAACGCCTTGGGATTCTCCCGGAAGAGCTAGAAGAAGTGGCCGGGGAGAGGGAAGTCTGGGCATCTCTGCTCAAGCTGCTGCCCCCGCGACCCGACCTCGGATAAGCGGGAGACAATGGATGGATGGATGGATGGACTTTAAATTGCCTCACATCATTTTTTTAAATAAACATAACTGAAAATGTTCAACAATTAATGCATTAAATTATTCCTGTATCAATGTTGTTGTTGATTAGTGCACCAGTTCTCGGGCAGAGAGCAAGGTAGTGGGTCTTAACAAGGAATTTTAGCTATACAGCAATCTAATACTTATGGTCATAACAGGCAAACAGCCTAAAGCCATCTCATCTCAGAAACTAAGGAGGCTCAAGCTTGGTTAGTAGTTGGATGACAGAGGTTGAGCTTAATCTTTAAGACCGGCTGTAGTTTAGTGCCATGGACGTGTCTCACAGTGTGCCTGCAGCAAGTTTCTACTCCTATCCTGTTAATCCAACTATACTCTTCTACTCCATGCCCACAGCTCATGTAAACTCATGCTCATGAAGTCAGTGATCACAACTCTTTCTCCTCTTTAAGCCAATCCATGCCAGGATGGTGACTGCCCAGGAATGACTCCCCAAGGCTGATGAATTTTTGTGAAATATTGCAAGGTAAAGAGGTGTCTTCATCACCCCAATGCAAACAGGCTGCACGGCATCTCTTTCTCTCTCTTTCACAGGACCAGTGCACCAATATTTTTACATTTGGTAAACCTGTTTACTGTATTTTAGAAAATGGACAACTAGAACAGAATATACAATGAGGAAGAAAAATGAATGTTAACAATCAATTAATTAATAACAGAAGGCATCTACCTAACATTTCATTGTATTGTTACTAATATAATATTAATCAACAGTGTAAAGCTTTAAGTCACTATTGTTCAGTAATCATCATCTTTACTTAAAAAAATAAATTCAGGAACAGGTTAAAATTAGTTGTAGACCTGCCCTGCCACGAAAGAAAATCCGCCTTTACATGACTTGGAACCATCTGTGAGTTACTTTCCTCTCCGTTGATCATATGTTCTATGTAATTTGTGAGTTACTTTTCTCCTCTTTTTAATCTGGATTCAAATGTAACTGTTTCAGTTTTGTAAATGTAAAAGTATTCTAAGACTTTTTGTTACTTTGTATCAAATCACAGTATTGTTTTTATATTAAAAATTATTATTGAAAAAACATTTGGCATATACAGTACATGGGGAAAAAAAAATAAAGACCAACACAAAAAATTGCCAATAATCCCTTGTTGAAATTCCAAAATGCAACATGGCATAGATTCAAGAAATATCACTTTTAGTTTAAGGTTTTAGTAACCTGGCCTAGAGCTATCACACAATATTTCACCACACATTTGTCGATAGTCTGCTATCCTTAAGCATTTGCTTTGAATGACAGATTAGGGGGGTATTTTCCGTACATCGCTTAAATCATCCGAGATCAGATACCTCATCTTGGATGAGTTAATGCTGGTGAAACTCATCCGGGATAAGTCGGTTTTTCAAATGCAGCCGTGTAGTAGATTAGTCTAGCTGGATCTAATCATCCGAGATGAATGCACGCTCCCGCGCTGAGTGAAAAGCCCATATATGTTGAGTCTACAAAACATGTTCAGCAAGTCTTTGATAGGCTGTAACAAAATGACAAAAGAAAGGATATGAAGAAGATTCAAGATTTAATATGCACAAGGGGTAACACTGCAAAAGCAGCCCAAACAGAAAAGACGGCTGGCAAAAAGTGGCCGACAAATTAAACGCTATGTAGTGCGCATTGTACTTAGGAAATGAAATGCTGCATTCAGTATGTGTCAGATTATTATTTAATATGTCATAATTCCAGATCAAACGTGAGCACAAGGAGAACATGGGAACAAGTTAAAGTGAAGTACAAGAATATACTTCAAACTGGTAAATTTTGGTATATAACTATTTAAAGAATTGTTGACATAAATAATCATATATAATATAAAAAACATTAATTTTAAAGCTAATAAGAAGGCAGACAAGCAAAAAGCAGGTGGAGGTCCACGCGGTCCAGAACTAACCCCTGCAGAAGAGTTGGCTATCCAGCAAAATGCCCATCGCTCTGTTTCTGAGGGCATTCCAGGGGGAAGCTCCTCCCCAGAACCAGTGGCAGGATGCAGTGGTCACTTCATTTCAGGTAAAGGATGGTCATTGTATATATTTGTCCTCAATGTGTGCCATAGGTATGTTCCATATAGCCCTCTTTTTTTTTTTGTTGGGTCAGTTGCAGGGAATGTCATATCCCTGGAACTTGTGTCTGACCAAAGAGATATTGACGAAGGACAAATATTTGATGAAGACACTGTGTCTGATTATTCATCAGGAGGAGGGGTACATTTTTCAAATAATGTTTGATCAAACTCCACTCTGATCAGTCCCATGTGCCCCAATCACATTTGGAAATCCTGGGTAATGAGAATGTTAGGCTGATTGTGAGATTCTTTATGGAACTGTGGGTGTTTTTGCCTGTGTATTACCAACCTGCAATGGCATGAAACACCTCTTTTACTGTCTGCACACGCTGGTGTCCAGGAAACACTATGAAAACCCGAAGGAAATATTTCAGAGCCAAATAGACTTCACAAATTGCCTGGCAAACTGCACTTTTTGATAGATTTTCCGCATCGCCTACAGTATATAAAAAAGTTCCACTTGCAAAAAACCTCAAAGCAATGCATACTGGTCTGTGTGGTTGTGAGAGCCCGACTTTGAATATAAGGTGCTAATAAATCTTTGAGGTACAATATTCCCCCTCGGCTAAAGTGGTGTCTTTTGAAAAGAATTTCCTCTGGGAGCAATAAAGTATCTTGCCGATTACGCAAAACCCTGTCTATATGAAATTCTCTTCTTATAATTTGCGCATCGATATCAATTGGTTGCTCATTCATGAACGGTGAAGCCATGACTGAATGAATTACATGAACGGACACCGATTAAGTGTGTGAGCTAATCCTTGTTTACATAGAACAAGCCTGTTTTGGATGTGCTGCTAGGACAACACATCCAGCAAGAGTTTCGAAAAACCGATAGATCCAGGATCATGCCAAATCGTCAACAATTACATCCAGCTAAATGAGTAATCCACGTACGAAAAATACCCCCCTGGTCTACTACTAACCAAAAATCATACTTTGAGACAGCTGTTACCAGAAATGGTAATGTCCAGCTTCGCAATATTGGATTTATATTACTGCAGGGCCTTATGATATGGTAGAACATTTTGGGAGGACATAGCTTTACAAAACAAAAGGCAACCCCTGCTCTAGTACATATAAGTAAATATGTACTGTACGAATAGCCTAAAACTATAAGTTCACCAATCAGTTAGAAATGTAATAATTCAAGATAATTTATCTATTTGGCAAAAATAATAGGGGTGTCTATCAAACATTCTGTTTCTACTTTAAAGCTGCATTTAGTGGACATATTGTAAATCATGGTCATAAACAAATGGCCAAGTATTCTGCAATTAGTGTGACTGAACATCCACTATTAATATTTCCAAAACAAACACCATCATAGTGTGCAGATTTCACCACTGCCACCATTCAACTCCCCCCCCCCCCCATCAAAGAGGTCAGTAAAGTTCAGTGATGTGCATTCAGAGAAACCCTCCCCAAATATTGCAGGTTTTAGCATTCTTACCGATACATTTGTCAAACATTCTTCACAGGAACTCCCAGTATGAACTGCACAAGCTAGTGGGAAAAAAAAAGAAAATAATCACTGTATTGCCATAGTTCACTTCAGAATACACCAAATTCCTAATCGAAATTCCCTAACCCTTTTCCCCACATACACAGATGGTCACAACCTAGGATTTTTATTAATTTGAGAATTTTATAAATCAGTCTTTTCCACATGACAATGTGACAAAGATATGACAATTCCTACTTGCATAATGGCTGTGTCACATTAGTTGGGTGAGCAGAGTGGGATGGCAATTTTTAGCCTTGGATGCGAGTTAAGATCAGGAATCTGACTTGGCCAAAGACATCAATCTTCTTAAATTTTAAGCCATTCCATTATTGCTCTAGTATTATGACCAACAGTCACTGTCCGATTGAAAGACATATTTCCTCCCAAGTTTAAGGTTTCAGGCAGAGGGGAGCAGGTTTTCTTCCAGGATCTGTCTGTACTATATACCATTCATATTCCCATCAGTGCTGGCCAGAGTCCCTGTCCCAGCTGCTGAAAAGCATTTCGATTCTGCTACCACCACATTTTACAATGGGGATGTTGTTACTTGGCTGAGGTGCTTTGTTAGATTTATGCCATACATGTTGACATGCAGGTTAGGTGGATTGGTGATTCTAAATTGGCCCTAGTGTGTGCTTGGTGTGTGGGTGTGTTTGTGTGTGTCCTGCGGTGGGTTGGCACCCTACCTAGGATTGGTTCCTGCCTTGTGCCCTGTGTTGGCTGGGATTGGCTCCAGCAGACCCCCGTGACCCTGTGTTTGGATTCAGTGGGTTGGAAAATGGATGGATGGATGGATGCTGCTTACTGTTCAAGCCAAATTTTGCCCTCATCACTCCAGAAATGTGTTAGGAAGTATTCTGAAGTATCACCTAAGTGACATTTTTGGAAATTCTTTACAAGCAAGGTCAAGAGCTTCACTCACTTTCTACACAGGTGAAGGCCATCAACAAATTGTTTCCTTACAAACTCGCCCACACTGCACAAGAGAAAAGTTGGCTCTATATTTATAAAGGGCATGCATGCTTTTTAAAAATCACAGAATTTTGACTTTTCCTTTTCTTCAAAATGGTTGAAACATTTTCAATTTGTTTCTTCTGTGCACTGTACTCCTTTATGGGTAATTTATCATTTCAAATGGAACGTGTTTCAGAAGGGCAAAGATGAAAAGATTGCAACAGGAAAGCTACAACACAGGAACACTGGCAAAAAAGGAACAGTTTGTTATACCTGTGGATTAGTAAAAACAGAAGCTATAAGGATATTTACTTTTTATACAGCATTAAAAACATTGATTCTATCATGGCAAGCAAATGAACAAAATCTGCAGTAGGTGCAAAATTTGGGAAAGTAAATAAATACCAAAGATATGGCCAAAAAAAAAAAAAAAATCTAGACAATATTCCAACACTGGGCAAAAAATTGGAAAATGCAGTTTCAAAAGGATAATTAATACTAGCGGTGTTAAAACGTTTTTTGCTACTTTTCTTATCAAATAACAGAAAAAACTGTTTATTTCACTAAACAGTTAAAAGATACCCAGTATCTAATGACCTGTTTGCAAAGTAATGAGACCCTTAAACTCTTGAGATGTGGAACTGCAAACAATTTGTTCTCATGGTTTATCAAGGCAACATACAAGTATTCAGAGTTGCTGTTTCATACAGAATTTTTATCAGCATTGTAGAATCTTAGAATGAATGGCTCACTTCAGATCTAGCCACAATACAGTATATCTGTGGAACTTAAGTCTGAACTTTAACTAATCCATCCCAAAGGTCTAAATTTCTTATTTCTAAATTTATTACAGTGTAGAATTGCTGGTTTTATTTATTCACTGCCTTACATATGAAGAATCTGTATTTCAGCTTACTGCATGGATGAACGGACAGAGATTCTCCCAGAATCACGTCATACAAATACAAATTCACCAATCATCAAATGAAGACAAACACTCCAGGCTTTCCGCCTATATAAATCATCATCGAGCCATGATAATGCCATCTTACCATCTTCAAATCTGACCACTGGTATTCTTGTTGGGGAATACAATGTTACTTCTTATTCACATATAATGGAGCAATAATGATCAAAAAGCTTTTCTTTTAACTTACTGTTCAAGTAGCAGTATTCCTAGATCATCCGGGTCTTTCTAAGACAGACCTGAACTCTGCAATATGCATTGAATTCAACTTGTAATGAGAAACTGAACAAGTTTTCAGTGGATTATAACGGTGTAGTGGTCTTTCAAATGTCCCACAGTACTAGAGAAGTGTCTTCCAACTATGCTGGACTGATTATTGTGGGCAAAACATTTATCTGAGCTGCAAGGCAGCAGTGCTAACCAGTGGGCCACCTTACCTCAAATAACAAAAGATGCAGACGAAAGGATACCCACAAACAAAATTCAAAAAAATGGCCATAAAATAGCAATGAGTGTCTTCATCACAATTAGTAAGTGCCAATCTTGCAGCCCATTGTCTGGGCCACAAAGCCGCAGCTGGGGACAGAATTGTTCCTTTATTTGAACTTGCAGCCGTAGTGTTGCTAGTGTCCAATCTATTTGTGCACATACTTTACACTTTTTTCTTCCATCAAGAGACAGAAATACCTTGACTCAAGGAGTGAGAGGGGATGGCTCCTTTAAGGATTGTTTTGACTCATGAAGGCAGCTGCTGTGCTGCCAGCAGATAAGGACCAGTCTTATGTAACTGGTGGCAGTAATCATTATATATGTTACCGGCAATGTATGAAAAGCAGGTATTGTATACAATACCTAGGCAATGTATACAATGCCTGCCGTTTTTAGGCAAGGTATGAAATATCTGCGTTGTTACATACTTTTCCTAGGCATTGCATAAAATGCCTAGGCATTAAAAAGAATGACAAGTACTATTTTACACCAAGTGTGAAATGTCCAGATTGGAAAGGTCTTTAATAACAAAATGTCTAAAAATGAAAGAAATACAAAATGAACTACAGGATATGCTTACTGGGAGAACAAAAGAATCAAAAGTGTCATTACTTAGCCTACTGTTTGTTGCAGCAAGGAAGGCCAGAATGGCATTTTGAACTGCACTTAATTTTCTTTTTTACGCAAAGGCATTTGTTGTTTTGGCACTTAGTCTTGCACATACACCTCACAAATCTTTTTTTTACACCTTTTTGTTTCTTCTGGCATGGCTCACAAAGGTGAATATACAGTTCAATGTCATGACTGGGAATGTTCTTGTATTTAAGTGCAAGCTCTTTCAACATTCTGTCTCGTCCTCCATGGCCAATAGCCAAATGAGCGTCGTGAAGTACGTCAAATAATTCAGAATCTCTGACGTAAAACTGGATAGCACTGATGCCTTCTTTAACAGGATAAATCAACTTGCTTTTGTTCTCTACCATCATCACATCGTAGCGTTTCAGCAGCCAATAGTCCAGTGGTTCCTTCTTAGTAGTCGTTTTAGCCTTTGTTACATCATTCACTAACTTCTCGTAAGTGGCTTCTGTTAGAAAAAACACAATTTTTAGCAGCGTTGGCTCGCATTTGGGATAGTTCTTTGTAAAACCGTTGTCGCACGTCAGCATGTCGTGATTCTTGCCCGTACACTACATTCTCTTCTCCCATCTTCACACAGCACAATATGGGTCAGCTTCTGTAGCGGTACTTCACCCACCACAATATATGGAACAGTCTCTGCTGCGGCACAGCAAGCACACATGCTTCCACACGGACGGACAAAGATCTAGGCGCCACTGAAGAAATGTTCTGGCAAGAATAAGCTTATTCTACACTCTGCCGGTTTGCCGTTTAGGTAGGGGTGGGCGGTATGACCAAAATTCTATATCACGGTATTTTTCTAAATTATCCTGGTTTCACGGTATTCAACGGTATTTTTTTCCCATGCATGAGTGGATGTTAACCACATTTTTCACTGCAATTACTGGCTAAGAATAACCTATTCAACTGTCAAGAGCATTGTACATTGTACAAAAAAAACATTTTAATGTGCACACAAGTATTAATACAGGTTTGCATGGCCCCATAAAGTGATAGTTTTCAAGGGGGTGGCACTAATGAAGAGAAGGAATCACATTGCATGACAGATTCAGTCAAAATATAGAACCTTTTTATTGAACAAATTTTGCAAAAACTTAAACTATAATTTTGACAACATATTTTCAACCATCCAAAGAGGCATTTAGACTTAGTAAAATATCCAGAAGTGCTTGTCAAAAGTTGTATTGCATCAAATATGTCTTAGAAAAGGAACAAATAGTAAATATTTTTTGTAAACCAACTACACTTTCTGTTAATGTTAACAATCTCTGTCCACTGACACATTAAAGTGACTTTTTAAACAACTTTACCATCATTAAACTGCATAATATTTAAACTAATAAATAATAACAATAAAATAAATAATAGTATTATTACTGATAGTTGCACTATTACTTCAAGGCTTCAAGCCCAGGTGCATTACACAGTATTCACCAAATTAAAATAAAATAAAACAAGTGCAACTTGGTGATGACATCTTTACCAACTGAACCATCATTTAGGCAAACTGCATTAATATGGACCTTGCTTCAAGCTAAGCAGGGGTGCGGAAATCCAACGCCCAACTCGTCCGACACGGGCAAATTGACTGTCGGACAAGCGTGTTTTTCTGGTTTCAGTTGTCATCGGACAAGTGCAAGAGACAAGAGAAAAATAATTACATGTATATGTGCTGAGCAGGGCACATCTTTACCACTACTTTCAAATTTTAAACATTTGGGTATGTACTTCGTGCGGAAACCGTCTACTTAAGCATGTTCTTCATGTCTGAAATTGGTCTTCAATATTGTTTACAAAATGACGGCTGATTTTTCAAAGGGGAGCACTCTTATGGTCTTACATAAGTATTTTACCCTACTATTTACACGCTTGGAGATGCGGTCATTTTTTCATGCTGACATTACGATGTAATCTGATGATTTTTCATTTTAATCAATAACTTTTATATATTACCAGTAACGGCATACTGCACAATAACGTGCTGTGAATACACTTGACTTGAGCATTCCTAGTTTTCATCCTCTTTCTCTGTCTCTGTTTAGCATTCGTTTGCTCAGAGGTTGATGCGCTTGCTGCTTCCTGAGCAGCTCTTCTTTTCTCCACCCTAGCGGCTCACTGCTTCTCTTCTTTCGTTGGCATCTTTTCGCGTTAAAACTGATTAAGTTAGTTTTTGTGTTGCAATTACTTAGTACGTTTTCTTTCATTTTTCACTTAAGCTGGCACTTAAGTCTTCAATCTGCCACAAGAATGATCAGCGAAGGTGGTGGGGAATGAGAACGGCGCATATACGCATGCGCCCACGGCCTCCCTGTTGCGTGGTGCTGAGAGTTGATTCAACAATAAAAAAAAATAAAAATGAAGAGTAATACAAGTCACCACCCCGAAAGCAGATAGTAGACGTCACGTAGTATATGTGTACCAAATTTCAAGTCAATATGTGAAACGGTTTGCGAGCTACAGATGATTTAAAATCATGCACAGACAAACGAACAGCCACGGTAGCGTATTATAGAAGACGATTGATAAAATTCATTGTTTCTACATAAAAATGCGGTCATTTTACTTACAATGCAAATGTTTTCACCACATAACAAAGCTTGTTAGGCAGTTAATCTTTCCTGAAATTTGCGATTTCGCGTAGGTTGTGATATATTGAGGAGTTAAGAAATTTATTGCGTGACATCAATTTTGATGAGCTGTCTATAGATCGTTTTTGATTAGAGAATTTTTTCATATAAAACAAGTTGGTTTCACGCTGTCAGGTTTATTAAAAATAAAGAAGAAAACATTCTAACAGTTTCCAAATGTTATGAAATATCTATAAAAATCTTCACTTAGACATGATTATTTTTTCCTCTTGAGTGAGATTATTCTCCAATATGAATTTAGTAAAGAGTTCTCTAAGAACCCGCCTGACTCAGGAAAACCTTCAAAACCAGATGTGCATTGTTGTTAATGGCAAACCTTTAGAAGAGTACGACCCACTACCAGCTGTGGAATTCTGGCTGTCATCTGGCAACAGGCACATCACTCATAAAAACCTAAAGTCATCAGCAATCCACTTCTACAGGACCATCAGTCCAGGAACCATGCAGTTCAGCTCAAGCAGAAATGAACAGCATGCCCATGCTGTCTGAGATGGTAAAGATTCTTGGGGAGAACATGTTGCAAGACAAAAGCTGAAGAACATGGCAAAAAATGAATCAGGACAGTGTTCTGTTATGTAACTGTAATATGTGAAACAGAATTAGTGTAGCTATAATGAAGGCATTGTTTATTAGTGAGTTAAAATAAGAGAATCTTTTATATAATGTTCTAGAGCAAGGTGGCAAAATACTACTCCCTGAAATAACTTTTTTCAGTTTTAAAATGGAAGGCAGTTTTGGTATCAATAAAAGAGATCAGAAAAAATAAACTATTTTTCACTTTTGTTATTTGTTTATGGGCAAGTGAATTTAACTGGCGGACAAGCGGATTTTCTGTTTACTTGTCCTTGTACAAGTAGAAAAAAATTTGATTTCCACACCCCTGCTAAGCTATATGGATAAATAATAAAACTGCAACTTGCATTTATAATGCTATTTGTGGTATAGCCCTATGGAATCGTATTAGGGCCATGGTGAAGAAAAAAAAAAAAACAGACACAGGGAAGAAAAAAACAAACTATATGTCGAGAATAAAGTCAACATTTCCACTTTATTCTCATAGTTTACTTCATAATTAAAGTAGAATGTTGTAAACTAAACTTTTTCCTAAAATCAATGTTTAATTTAATAGATTTTGTCAAACCCGTAATAAATTAATGCAGCACATTAAATGCTTTGTGTTAAGTGTTCCCCGACTCAGTTGTTAATCACTACGCTTCTTAAACTGACTTCCTCCACACTAAGAGGAGACAGCGATCACCGCACAGAATCAATTCACTTCATGATATTCCTGCTTTCTGAAAATTTAGATTGCTAAGATAAATACTTGATATCATTTTCATGATGAAATGCATTAAAGAAGGTATTAAACATGAACACAGAATTCAATGCATTTTCTTCTGAGCGGGCTCTCTTTATTGCATGCATGCTGTCTCTATCTGACGTACCAAAACCCCAGTTCCTATCCTTCCTTTTTCTTTCTCCACATAACCAATCACCACATGATAAACGTCTTTGTGAAATTAAAACTAGTTATAAACTTAGCCCACGGAATGTTCAGAACTTTAAAAATATCTTCATTATACATGTTTAATTGTGCCATCCATTCAGGGTTGCGCCCATCCCTGAACGAGTCACCAGCACATCGCAGGATGAATAAAAGCAAAACATACACTAGCAGGGTCAATATAGCATAACAAAACCCCACATCCTACATGTCTTTGAAAGGAAACTGAAGCACGCCGAGTAAACCCACCAGAAAAAACATGCAAATGCAAAACAGGGTACACCCGAGACACCATTGCTGCGAGGCAGCAGTGCAACCTCCATGCCGCCGTGCCCCCACATGATTAATGCATTTCACCATGAAAATTATATCAAGCATTTATCTTAGCATTCTAAATTTTCAGAGAGCAGGAATATCATGAAGTGAATGTATTCTGTGCGGCGATCGCTGCGGCACCTCCTCTTAGTGCAAGAGGAAGTCAGTTTAAGAAGCTCGGGGAACACTTAACACAAAGCATTTAAGTTGTTATATAACTTTTGACGGGGTTTGTGAAAATCTAGTAAGTTAAATATTCATTTTACGATGAAGTTTAGTTTACGATGTTCTACTTTAATTACAAATTACGATAATAAAGTCAACATGTCGACTTTAATCTTGACATAAACGGTGAGAATAAAGTAGAAATGTTGAGAATAAAGTCAACATGTCATCACACTATTACACAGTACCCAGGTACATTACACTGTATTGAAAACAAATAAAACAAGTACAACTTGGCTTGCAGTATTATCGAGTAGCATAGAAACAGTATTTACACATTTGAACATAATGGTCCACATCCGACCTTTTAAAACCAAAGTATCTCCAGACAACGGACATGACTCCTTTTTTTTCGGCAAAAGTTCTTGTGTGTCATCATGTTCAACTTTATCGTCAGCTTCAGTTTCAGAATGTTCTCTGCCCATTTTCACTGCGCAATACCTACATTACCACTACCTATTTAGTGGTGTAGCAGTGAAAAAGGTCACCACTTGAACAGTTTCCCGCTGCGCCACGTTCCGAAAGTCATTTAGGCAATTGAAACCGGTGTTTCGGGTATAAGAAAAATCCATATCATAAAAAAAATAATAAACGGTTTTCAGTATGAACAGGTATACCGCCCAGCACTACGTTTAGGTATTGTATAGAATGCCTAGGAAATGTATGAAATGCAATGCATTTCATACTTTGATGTCCTATTTCCGGCATTGTATACATTGCCTAGGTATTCTATAGAATGCCGTTTTTTTTTACACATTGCTGATAACATACATACATACATAAATACATACAACACATATATACACACACACACACACACACACACATATCTATAATAATAAAAGGCAAAGCCCTCACTGACTGATTCACTCACTCACTGACTGACTCACTCACTCATCACTAATTCTCCAACTTCCCGTGTAGGTGGAAGGCTGAAATTTGGCAGGCTCATTCCTTATAGCTTACTTACAAAAGTTAGGCAGGTTTCATTTCGAAATTCAAAGCATAACGGTCATAACTGGAACCTCTTTTTTCACAATATACTGTAATGGACGGCAGCTCGATGGCCGTGGGAGGAGGAGTTGAGTGTCACGTCATCACGCCTCCCACGTAATCACGTGAAAAGACTGTGAACGCAGTAGGGACAAATGAAGGAGGAGCCGCAAACAGCGAAGAACAAAAAATTCATTAAACAATTGAGAAGGGAGCGAGTGAAGCATACAAGCATGTTCATAAGGGAAACAAAGCACGGTGTAAAACGTAAGTTTAAATTAAGTTTATAGAAACGCTCCCGCTGCGGATTGCAATAACGTGAAAAGACTGTGAATGCAGTAGGGACAAATGAAGGAGGAGCCGCAAACAGCGAAGAACAAAAAATTCATTAAACAATTGAGAAGGGAGCGAGTGAAGCATACAAGCATGTTCATAAGGGAAACAAAGCACGGTGTAAAACGTAAGTTTAAATTAAGTTTATAGAAACGCCCCCGCTGCGGATTGCAATAACATATTCGTGAGATAAAAGTTTAATGAGAAGACACGAGGTATAAACGAACCACACGCCGTAGCGCAACGTTAGGGGCAACAGTTTCAACCATTCTATGATCTGCTTCTCGCAACTGAAAGACGGCACATGGCGGATGTTAGCCCACTTGCTGACCGCAACGTTAGGGGCTTCAACTCTGGCGCTGACGATATTCGATTCTCGAGAGGGGATGCAGTGAGTGTGTATGCCTGATGAGCCCAGAATTAAGGAGAAACACATGTCGCATACTCTGTATTATTTGAAAGTAAACTATTAAAACCATTCTATGATCAGCTTCTGGGAACAGAAAGAGGGCACGTGGCGGATGTAAGGCGACTTCCTGACCAACCACAAGCGTAACCTGGCAGGTAACCATCCATACAGTCAGATTGTGATTCAGAAAACGAATGCCATGAACTTAATTACCACGATCTACATACTGTCAAATAAACGAAACACACGCCGTAGCGGGACAGCTGTGAAAAGCGAGGTTCACAAAAAAACAGATCCTTAACAAATTGTTATTGGTATATTTTCGATCCGTTTAAAAAGGTTTTACTTTCTTCTTAAAAAATTAAAAGCAGTACTTCGCCGCAACGAAGCGCGAGAATTTGGCTATATATATCTGCTTCTCACAATTAAAAGAGGGCACGTGGCGGATTTTAGACGACTTCATGACCAAACATAAGTGTTACCTGCCAGGTAGGGTTACCACTTTTAATACAAAAAAATAAGGGACGCATACTGCAGCGGGTGCCACATCCCAGTGCCAACAGTTTGCAGACTCTACTTAAAAGACCCGCCCTCCTCACTGGACAGTTAAAAAGACCAATCAAACTAACGATGACATCAAGTATTACCCAATCAAAAGTAGGAAAGGAGGCATCTTCATAAAATGCGTGTGGGATGATTTGCATGAGACGCTGCTTTAAAAAAAAATGATAAAAAAAATACGGGACAAGTCCCGTCCCGTATTGATTCAAAACGGGACGCGCAATTTCATTCTCAAATACGGGACGATTCCGTATTTTAAAGGACGGGTGGCAACCCTACAGTGCCAGATTGTGATTCAGACTAGGAATGCAATGAATGTAATTACCCCGATCTACATACAAGGCGAAAGTCTTGCAACATTCAAAGATGATGGGTTGGGATAAGTACACCATAGAACATAAAAGAGCTTATGAAGCCTTGAACCGAAAAAAGCAAGATCTCAGAGATCGTAAAAAAAAAATAGGAGGTAATGTCGTTTTACTTGCTGTAGATTTTAGTCAAACATTACCAGTTATTTCACGAGAGAGACCAGCAGATGAACTCAACGCGTGTTTAAAATCCATGCTTCTCCCACGCTCGGTTATATGTCGCGTGTTCTCGGGTAGGTGCACCAAAAAATGTATACATTTAAGCATGTAATGGGCAAACAAAAAATGAGGTATACCCGAAGGCACTGCAGTAATACTTAATGTAACTTTACTTCTTAAATCTTAATGTTTTACTGTTTAATAATTTATACGCTTCTTATATGTTGTTCAAATTCTTTTATCAAAATACCAGTGACAGCGCAATGCACGATAACGTGGAGTGAATACACCATACGCATCCGCCCACGGCCGCCCTGGTGTGCGCAGATAGGAGTTGATTCTACAATAAAATAAAATAAAATAAAGATAAAAACCCAGGATTGTTTCCTGCCTTGTGCCCTGTGTTGGCTGGGATTGGCTCCAGCAGACCCCCGTGACCCTGTGTTCGGATACAGCGGGTTGGAAAATGGATGGATAGATGGATAAAAAGAGTAATACAATCATCACCCATAAAGCGGATAGTAGACATGACGTTCTATATGTGTACCAGATTTCAAGTCAATAGGTGAAACGGTTTGCAAGCTACAGGTGATTTAAAATCCTGGACAGACAAACGAATAGCCATGGTAGCAAATTACAGAAGAAGATTTTACTGTTTAATAATTTATATTTATATGAAATGTGCTTCTTATATATTACAGTAATCCCTCCTCCATCGCGGGGGTTGCGTTCCAGAGCCACCCGCGAAATAAGAAAATCCGCGAAGTAGAAACCATATGTTTATATGGTTATTTTTATATTCTCATGCTTAGGTCACAGATTTGCGCAGAAACACATGAGGTTGTAGAGAGACAGGAACATTATTCAAACACTGCAAACAAACATTTGTCTCTTTTTCAAAAGTTTAAACTGTGCTCAATGACAAGACAGAGATGACAGTTCAGTCTCACAATTAAAAGAATGCAAACATATCTTCCTCTTCAAAGGAGCAAAAAAATCAATAGGGCTGTTTGGCTTGTAAGTATGCGAAGCACCGCGGCACAAAGCTGTTGAAGGCGGCAGCTCACACCCCCTCCGTCAGGAGCAGAGAGAGAGTGAGAGTGAGAGAGAGAGAGACAGATAAAAAAAAATCAATACGTGCCCTTTGAGCTTTTAAGTATGCGAAGCACCGTGCAGCATAGTTAAAAGCTGCACACAGAAGGTAGCAACGTGAAGATAATCTTTCAGCATTTTCAGACGATCGTCCGTATCGTCTAGGTGTGCGAACAGCCCCCCTGCTCACACCCCCTACGTCAGGATCACAGATAGTCAGCGCAAGAGAGAGAGAAAGAAAAGTAAGCTGGGTAGCTTCTCAGCCATCTGCCAATAGTGTCCCTTGTATGAAATCAACTGGGCAAACCAACTGAGGAAGCATGTACCAGAAATTAAAAGACCCATTGTCCTCAGAAACCCACGAAGCAGCGAAAAATCCGCGATATATATTTAAATATGCTTACATATAAAATCCGCGATGGAGTGAAGCCGCGAAAGGTGAAGCGCAATATAGCGAGGGATTACTGTACTTCATATTCTCATATGATAATGATGTTAATGTTGTTTATATTGATTTCTATGTTATTGAAACTGCATGTATGTGTGTATATGTATGTGTATATATATATTATATATATACTAGCAAAATACCCGCGCTTCGCAGCGGAGAAGTAGTGTGTTAAAGAGGTTATGAAAAAGTAAAGGAAACATTTTAAAAATAACGTAACATGATTGTCAATGTAATTGTGTTGTCATTGTTATAAGTGTTGCTGTCATATATATACACATATAGTACGTCACGTCAGCTATCCGCTTTATGGGTGATGATTGTATTACTCTTTTTATGTTTATTTTATTTTATTGTAGAATCAACTCCTATCTGCGCACACCAGGGTGGCCGTGGGCGGATGTGTATGGTGTATTCACTCCATGTTATCGTGCATTGCGCTGTCACTGGTATTTTGATAAAAGAATTTGAACAACATATAAGAAGCGTATAAATTATTAAACAGTAAAACATTAACATTTAAGAAGTAAAGTTACATTGAGTACTACTGCAGTGCCTTCGGGTATACCTCATTTTTTCTTTGCCCATTACATGCTTAAATGTATACATTTTTTGGTGTACCTACCCGAGGACATATAACCGACCGTGGGAGAAGCATGGATTTTAAACACGCGTTGAGTTCATCTGCTGGTCTCCCTCGTGGAATAACTGGTAATGTTTGACTAAAATCTACAGCGAGTAAAACGACATTACCTCCTTTTTTTTTTTTTTTTTACGATCTCTGAGATCTTGCTTTTTTCGGTTCAAGGCTTCATAAGCTCTTTTATGTTCCATGGTGTACTTATCCCAAACCATCATCTTTGAATTTTGCAAGACTTTCGCCTTGTATGTAGATCGGGGTAATTACATTCATTGCATTCCTAGTCTGAATCACAATCTGATTGTATGGGTGGTTACCTGGCAGGTAACGCTTATGCTTGGTCATCAAGTCGTCTAACATCCGCTACGTGCCCTCTTTTAATTGCGAGAAGCAGATATATATAGCCAAATTCTCGCGCTTCACTGCGGCGAAGTACTGCTTTTAATTATTTATTAAGAAGAAAAGAAAACCTTTTTAAACGGATCGAAAATATACCAATAACAATTTGTTAAGGATCTGTTTTTTTTGTGAAGCTCCCTTTTCACAGCTGTCGCGCTACGCCGTGTGTTTCGTTTATTTGACAGTATGTAGATCGTGGTAATTACATTCATGGCATTCGTTTTCTGAATCACAATCTGATTGTATGGGTGGTTACCTGCCAGGTCACGCTTGTGGTTTGTCAGCAAGTCGCCTTACGTCCACCACGTGCCCTCCTTCTGTTCCCAGAAGCAGATCATAGAATGGTTTTAATAGTTTACTTTCAAATAATGCAAAGAGTATGCGACATGTGTTTCTCCCTAATTCTGGGCTCATCAGGCGTACACACTCACTGCATCCCCTCTCGAGAATCGAATCTCTATCGTCAGCGCCAGAGGTGAAGCCCCTAACGTTGCACTACGGCGTGTGGTTCGTTTATACCTCATGTCTTCTCATTAAACTTTTATCTTGCGAATATGTTATTGCAATCCGCAGCAGGAGCATTTCTATAAACTTAATTTAAACTTACGTTTTACACCGTGCTTTTTTCCCTTATGAAGATGCTTGTATGGTTCACTCGCTCGCTTCTTATTGTTTCGCTCCCTTCTCAATTGTTTAATGAATTTTTTGTTCTTCGCTGTTTGCGGCGCCAGAGTTGAAGCCCCTAACGTTGCGGTCAGCAAGTCGGCTAACATCCGCCATGTGCCGTCTTTCAGTTGCGAGAAGCAGATCATAGAATGGTTTTAATAGTTTACTTTCAAATAATGCAAAGAGTATGCGACACGTGTTTCTCCCTAATTCTGGACTCATCAGGCGTACACACTCACTGCATCCGCTCTCGGGAATCGAATCTCGAATGTCAGCGCCAGAGGTGAAGCCCCTAACGTTGCGCTACGGCGTGTGGTTCGTTTATACCTCGTGTCTTCTCATTAAACTTTTATCTCGCGAATATGTTATTGCAATCCGCAGCGGGAGCGATTCTATAAACTTAATTTAAACTTACGTTTTACACAGTGCGTTGTTTCCTTTATGAAGATGCTTGTATGCTTTACTCGCTCGCTTCTTATTGTTTCGCTCCCTTCTCAATTGTTTAATGAATTTTTTGTTCTTCGCTGTTTGCGGCTCCTCCTTCATTTCTCCCTACTGTGTTCACTGTCTTTTCACGTGATTACGTGGGAGGCGTGATGATGTGACACTCAACTCCTCCTCCCACGGCCATCGAGCTGCCGTCCATTACAGTATATTGTGAAAAAAGAGGTTCCAGTTATGACCATTACGCGTTGAATTTCGAAATGAAACCTGCCTAACTTTTGCAAGTAAGCTGTAAGGAATTAGCCTGCCAAATTTCAGCCTTCCACCTACACGGGAAGTTGCAGAATTACTGATGAGTCAGTCAGTCAGTCAGTCAGGGCTTTGCCTTTTATTAATTAGTATAGATATATATATATATATATATGTGTGTATGTATGTATGTATGTATGTGTGTATATGTATGTGTATATATATGTTGATATATGTAGATATGTGTATATGTAGATATGTATATGTATATATGTTTACATAACCTCTTTAACACACTACTTCTCTGTTGCGAAGCGCGGGTATTTTGCTAGCACACACACACATATATATATATATATATATCTATTGTCAGTTCAGCACTCCGGTTGGAATATGACCAAGCTGTGCAAGCTTACTGTTAAGAATGCAACGTATAGTTGTATAGGAGAAAAGCAACTTTGCCTGAAATCAATGGCAATCTTTTGTAGGTCTATGAACTTAATTTAAACTTTAGGTTTACACGGTGCTCTGTTTCCATAGTACCTGCACTCATGAATATATCTGTATGTGTCAGTCGCTGAAATCCCCACGCTTGGCACCAGCGAAGTACTGCTTTTAAATTTTTATTAAGAAGAAAAGAAAACCTTTTTAAATTGAGGTAAAATATACCACTAACAATTTGTTAAGGATCTGTTTTTTTGTGTAGCTGACTTCACACAGACTCTTCGCTGTTTTATAAACGAAAGTCATATAAGGTCTTCCTTTTTCGTTGCTGCGCCAACGGAAGCAGCCTTTTTATTTAATCCTGTTTTTACGATTGTTCTGTATGTATACCAGTTTGTCAGTTCAGCACTCCGGTTGTAATATGACCAAGCCGTGCAAGCACACTGTTGAGAATGCAACGTATAGTTGTACAGGAGAAAAGCAATCTTGCCTGAAATCAATGGCAACCTTTTGTAGGTCTATGAACTTAATTTAAACTTTAGGTTTACACGGTGCTTTCTTTCTGAAGTACCTGTACTCATGAATATGTCTGTATGCGTCAGTCGCTCAAATCCCCGCGGTTCGCACCGGCGAAGTTCTGCTTTTAAATTTTTATTAAGAAGAAAAGAAAACCTTTTAAAATTGAGGTAAAATATACCAATAACAGTTTGTTAAGGATCTGTCTTTTTGTGAAGCTGCCTTCACTCGAGTGATCACTTCGAGCTTTAAGCCTGAGAAATCACCCCGTAAATGCACACGTTTAATTGCACATCTGTTAATATGTATGCTTACACAGTATTAAAAGACACTCAACAATTACACAGTTTTAAAAGACACTCAACAATTAACGTCATTTACCTTCGTTCCCGCGTTTGACTCGTGCTGTAAATCTCTTCCTTGTTTTCACTTCACATGATTACGTAGGAGGCGTAATACGTGATGACGCGATACGTGACTCCGCCTCCTCCATTAGAGTATATGGACAAAAAACAGGTTCCAGTTATGACCATTACGTGTAGAATTTCGAAATGAAACCTGCCTAACTTTTCTAAGTAAGCTGTAAGATAGATAGATAGATAGTAAGGAATGAGCCTGCCAAATTTCAGCCTTCTACCTACACGGGAAGTTGGACAATTAGTGATGAGTGAGTCAGTCAGTCAGTGAGGGCTTTGCCTTTTATTAGTATAGATAATATCTTCGTGGCTGTTTCAGTGTAACACCTGACCTTTAGAAATGCATTCATAATCCTTTTCAGACTAACTGACATGGTTTTTCTTCAATGGAGATTGTCAAATTTATTTTGAATATGGCAGGATATTGCCATAAGAAGCAGCATGCGGACTATTGAGATTAAATACAAAAATTGGTCAGATTTAAATTGGGCAGGGCTAATAAAAATTCGGTGTACTATAAGTACTCAAAAAGATGATTTTATTCTATAAATGTATACATTTAATACCTAATTGTGTTGAAATTACTGGGGAAAACATTATGGTTACTACAGGTCTTCGCTCGCCCAATCCCCCCACCCCCACGCTACGTGCCTACCACTTCACATCTTTGCCACTGCCACTCGCATTGTGAAGGGGGGGGGACGGGGTAAATGCACCCCAAGGAGATGCAATTGCAGTTCCAAAACCCCCTCTTAAACACTGATACAATGGGAAACTTTATATATATATATATATATATATATATATATATATATATATATATATATATATAAAAAAAAAAAAAACTCCTCTTCGCTCGATCAGCTGCCGTGCCGCATGATCTGCATTTCACGGGGCACACTTCTGTCATATTGCCTATGTCCATATATTCGATTTCTTTTCACTTTTACCTTTTCATCAGTATCACATTGAATTTTGATTCCATGTTTGGAATTACATTGTGACAACGCAACGTGTAACTGGCCTTGAGTGAATATTGTTTCTTTATCTCTACAAGAAATGTGTGACATAACCACGCAGGACTTAAAGCCTATGATGAATTACGGTTGCAGAATTTTCTTGGTTATTAAATATATAATAACTTGGTAAGGACACCAGTAGAAATTAATTTGAAATACATTTATGAAGAAGCTGGGAATCATCAGTTCAAGTAAACTATTGTCTGAATCTGGATATGCTACTTAGTCATGTTAATGAAGTGAAGAGACTAACAGCTATGGAATTAAAAACAGTATATACATGAAACAATGGGACAAGATAGTTACTAACTAACTGAATGGCTACTTATTGTCTGTTAAATTTGTTTTGTTATATAGAGGGGAGTTTGCTTCAAGTGGCGAAAGAGACCAAGTTTCTCGTTTCTTCCTTAATCTTGATAGGTTGTGTTCCTTTTTAATACCCTCTCTCTTTATCCTCACTTCTCACTCTCAGTTCGTTCTTTATCTTTCTAGACTTGTGCTTTCCTTCTCAGAGAAACTGACAAAAACTACCTGAAGCTTATTCATTTAGAATTTCTGTAATATACCGTTTACGAAAACTACATGTTTATGTCAATTTATACAACAATTGTAGCTGAATTTCTAATTATAAGATGTACAAGGTGTGGGACTAGACTCTTGTGGCACACTGCACAGAAATGCTTTGTTCTACTAGGTAGGCCTATTTTTAATTGCTTCAGGTTGAAATGATTCAAACAATAGGGTCAGATAAATTAACAAAAAAAAATTAAACCAGTTTCATCTTTAGGTGCTGGATAGATTCACAGGCATATAACATTTAAGTTGTTACATTAATCTGTGCGTTACATTCTCTTGGGGGTATTTAAAATTTTGAATGGAATGTGTTGCTGAAGGGAATCAAAATGAAAGAATTGCCAAAAATTAAAGATTGTAACAGAAAAACTATAATGCAGGAATAGCAATGTTAAAGGAACATCTTAGTGTGTACTTCAAGATTAGTGAAGGTGGAAATTAACACGTTACTACTTGCCTCCAGCCAGTAAACCTTCTGAAAACTAACTTTACTGTGTAATAATGCTATCTGGGAAAGCAAGGGAAAAAACATTAAATTTACATTTAATTTTTGCAGGGTATCTCCTACCAAAATTTTAAGTATGTGTTGCATAATATTTATCAAATGCAAGTAAGAATTGTACTGTACTCTGTACATTTGACAATAATGACCTTATAAGCCTAGAAGATACTCACAAGTAATACTAAGCACCAGCATTTCCTTAAAAAGGGGACCTGTCATTTGGCCATATTCTCAGACATCAAAAGAAGCTACTGTGTGCCCAGAATAAAAAAATAAAAAATGCAGTGTCCACATGTGCAAAGCTGACAGAGACCTGTACATGCAGACACATGCCTTTTATGGCTGCCAAAACTGCACCTTGTTAAATACTGACTTGTCAGGAGTGACTACTTATGCAAATCAATTATTTTGTGTTTCATATTTGTGAATAGTTTAGACCATGTTGCAGAGATCCATTTTCACTTTTAATATTAATGACTCTGTTGATCAAAGAAAAAAAATCCATGGTGGTTCAAAATGTGAAAACTTTCAAAAAGGGTAAATTTTTTTTTTTTTTTTTTTTTTTTAAATAAATCGGCACTGCATGGCTGACTATACTGCACACTTTTTGGTCTGCTTCTGTAAAACTGTACTTACAAAGAAAGTATTTTGCAAGACATACACATGTTAATTTATGCATAGATAAATATGCTTAAGGCGCGAAACATTTTATATACAAACACCATTTATGTAATGATTCTATACCATTAAACATCTGATTACTATTTAGATGCAACTTAAGTATTCATTACAACAGACGTGTCACTTTTGAAAAGTAGTCTGCCACTGGAATTAAATTCTATGCGGATCTAGTCTTGATTTGGCAACAATATTCATCCTTGTTACCACAAATACATAATAACATTGGATTAATCCCATGCATAATGGAAAATATAAATATTTAATTCTACAGTGGTAACATCACATTCTCAAACCTGCTCAAAGACACAGATTCCGAATCATCCCTGCCAGTGCTGGGCTCACAAGACAAGCAATTGTAAACTGGAAGAAACTCTTAATAGAAGAGATCTGGCAGACCCAAAGTCACAACCCAATCAGAAGACAAGTTTCAAGCACAGCTTAACAGAGGTCAATAAATGCAAGTCTCGGTTTCTACGGTAAATTATTTATTTATTTTATATATATATATATATATATATATATATATATATATATATATATTTTATGGGACATGGCTGGCTTTTTATCCCAGCCAATACCCCCAGGCCGCCAGTTGGAGCTCTCCCTGCAGCATAGAGGTGCCCCGAATACCAGCAGGGAGTCATGGGCAGTGGAGTTTTCCTTTACAGTCCTGCTGGAGACCTTGGGGGCCAACAGAGGATGCTGCAGGGAGGCCCACAGACTCTTATGTTCCCTACACCCCGGAAGTACGTTCCAGTCACATGGACAGAAGGAATGACGTGCTTCCAGGATGAAAAAAAGAAGAGTTTTTGATCTGACCCGCAAGTGCTAAGAAGTCACATGGACTGAGGGTTCAGAAGCACTTCCGGGTCATGGACTATAAAGGACTGTGGGAAATCCCAGACAGACGAGCTGAGCTGGGTGGAAGAGTGGCAACACGTCTGGGAGTGGAGGATTGATTATTGTGATTAGTGCATCGAGTATTGTTTATTTATATCAGTACTGTGGAGGAGGGTGCTTTGTGCACGTATTTGTCTGAATAAAAATAATTATTTGACTTTTATCTGGTGTCTGATCAGAGGGTTCAAGGGAGCGATAGCACCCCCGTCACAATATATGTATGAAAAAGTTTGGGAACCCCACTCAGCCTGCACAATAATTTACTTTCAACAAAAAGGATAACAGTGGTATGTCTTTCATTTCCTAGGAACATCTGAGTACTGGGGTGTTTTCCAAACAAAGAGTCTTCGTGAAGCAGTATTTAGTTGTATGAAATTAAATCAAATGTGAAAAGCTGGTTGTGCAAAAATGTGGGTAATTTTGCTGATTTGAATGCATGTCACTGCTCAATACTGATTACTTGCAACACCAAATTGGTTGGATTAGCTCGTTAAGCCTTGAACTTCATAGACAGGTATGTCCAATCATGAGAAAAGGTATTTAAGGTGGTCAATTGCAAGTTGTGCTTCCCTTTGACTCTCCTCTGAAGAGTGACAGCATGGGGTCCTCAAAGCAACTCTCAAAAGACCTGAAAACAAAGATTGTTCAGTATCATGGTTTAGGGGAAGAGTACAAAAAGCTATCTCAGAGGTTAAAACTGTTTCAACTGTAAGAAAAGTAATCAGTAAATGGAAGGCCACAAACACAGTTGTTAAACCTAGGTCTGGCAGGTCAAGAAAAATACAGGAGCAGCATATGTGCAGGATTGTGAGAATGGTTACAGACAACCCACAGATCACCTCCAAAGACCTGCAAGAACAACTTGCTGCAGATGGTGTATCTGTACATCGTTCTACAATTCAGTGCAATTTGCACAAAGAACATCTGTAGGGCAGGGTGAGGAGAAAGAAGCCCTTTCTGTACTCACGCCACAAACAGTCGCTTGTTGTATGCAAATGCTCATTTAGACAAGATTTATTTTGGAACAAAGTGCTTTGCACTGATGAGACAAAAATTGAGTTATTTTATCATAACAAAAAGCGCTTTGCATGGCAGAAGAAGAACACCGCATTCCAAGAAAAACACCTGCTACCTACTGTCAAATTTGGTGGAGGTTCCATCATGCTGTGGGGCTATGTGGCTAGTTCAGGGTCTGGGGCCTTTGTTAAAGACGAGGGTCTGATGATTTCAACTCAATATCAACAAATTCTTCAGGATAATGTTCAAGCATCAGTCACAAAGTTGAAGTTACACAGGGGTTGGATATTCCAACATATTGACCCAAAACATAGTTCAAAATCTACAAAGGCATTCATGCAGAGGGAGAAGTACAATGTTCTGGAATGGCCGTCACAGTCCTCTGACTTGAATATCATCGAAAATCTATGGGATGATTTGAAGCAGGCTGTCCATGCTTGGCAGCCATCAAATTTAACTGAACTGGAGAGAGTTTGTATGGAAGAATGGTCAAAAATACCTCCATCCAGAATCCAGACACTCAAAGGCTATAGGATGCGTCTAGTGGCTGTTATATTTGCAAAAGGAGGCTCAACTAAGTATTGATGTAATCTCTGTTGGGGTGCCAAAATGTATGCACCTGTCTAATTTTGTTATGATGCATATTTTCTGTTAATCCAATAAACTTAATGTCACTGCTGAAATACTACTGTTTCCATAAAGCATGTCATATATTAAAAGGAAGTTGCTACTTTCAAAGCTCAGCCAATTATAAACAAAAATCCAAAAAATTAAGAGGGGTTCCCAAAATTTTTCATATGACTGTAATATTATGCAATATACACACACAATACTCCGATCTACATCCTGTCAAGTAAGCGAACCAGCCACCGTGGTGCAAAGTCTGAGCCTCTGCCTCAGGCGCTAACATCCAAGGTACAGTAATCCCTCCTCCATCGCGGGGGTTACGTTCCAGAGCAACCCGCGAAGTGAGAAAATCCGCGAAGTAGAAACCATATGTTTATATGGTTATTTTTATATATTTTAAGTCCTTATAAACTCTCCCACATGGTTTATAAATATTCCCCGTACAGTTATACAGCATAAACCCTTTATATTCTCTTAGTTATTAGGTAAGATTCGTTGAAATTATGTATGTAAACACAGTTTATATACTACAGTACTCACAAACATACGTATCGTATATCATTGAGGAGTTTTATTTAATACGTAACAGTTTTAAACATATTGTAATTGAGTAGGTGATATAAAAATACGTGAAAAATCTAATATGTAAATGCTGTACATAAAACCAAAATGCTATTTTAAAGAAACCGTAGAGCGTCTCCGATATCACATTTGTTGCAGCCAGGCCACCGGCAATAAATACCTACAATGCAAAAAAAAAAAAAATGCAATGCAAAAAATTGTATAAAATGTGTGCACAGTTACAATAAACGTACATACATGTACTGTACTAAGTATGTAGAAAATTGTTTTGGGTACTCACCAACTTGTCAGATAACGATGCTATTTACTGGACTGTCACAGCTGTTGTAAAGGAGCCTCTTCACGCGACTGTGTAGCAGCGCCGTCGTCTTCTTCCACTGAAGGCGTACTAGGCAGTGTTTTACGTGTAAGGAACATCGTGATGGGCAGTTGCTGGTGCTGCCTTTTCATTTGTGTAAAGAGGTTCCTATACACTTCTGTGGCGCCGTCAAGAGCATTTTTAAATTGCAGAGAACGAATCATTTGCGGGTCCCATTCTTCAACGGATGTCTGCAGATCTTTTGCCATTCGTAGAATGGTCGCGAGACGCTCGAGAGTTAGGCCTGCGTCTTCCTCTGCCGGGTCGTCTTGATCTTCCTCCTCGCTCGCTGACTTGGTCATCTCGGCCAAATCTTCATCGCTGAGCAGCTCGGAGTGGGCATCGAGCAGCTCATTGATGTCATCATTGGTCATGTCGTTGAATCCCTCTCCTCCTAGCAGTTTTGCCAGCGTGACTGCCTTGTCAACCGCTGAGTCATGAATTTCTTCTGCAGAAAAGCCCTTCTTTTCGCACACAATCTCTGGCCACAATTTCTTCCAGCAGGCATTAACCGTGTCTTTCTTCATATCATTAAGGGCCTTCTGCACGTTCACCATACACGATGTGATCATGTACTTACGCCAGTACTCCTTCAGGGAAAAGTCATCGTCCGTGTCCATTGCCTCGACCATGTGTTGCAGGCTGTTCCTTGTGTACAATGCCTTAAAAGCCCGGATAACTCCTTGATCCATTGGATGAATCAGTGATGTTGTATTTGGTGGCAAGAACTCAATTTTTACACCTCGGTAGGATAGATCCAAGGGATGACCTCCAGCATTGTCCAGAAGTAAAAGGACTTTGAAATCCAGCCCTTTATCTGCTAGATAGATCTTTACTTCTGGGATGAAACATTGGTGAAACCAATCCGACGTTAGGCGTTTCGTAATCCACGCCTTCGGGTTGTGCATCCAGTACACAGGCAGCAGGTTTTTATTCTTATTTTTCAGGGCTCGGGGGTTTTTGGACTTATAAATGAGCCCAGGCTTTATCATAAAGCCCGCAGCATTGGCGCACATGACCAGCGTGATGCGATCTTTGTGCGCCTTAAACCCCGGGGCTTTTGCCTCTTCCTTCGTGATAAAAGTACGAGACGGCATCCGCTTCCAAAATAGGGCCGTCTCATCCATATTAAACACGGTTTCAGGCTGATATCCGCCTTCCTCAATAATCGTCTTGAACGTGTCGGCGACAAATTTCTCGGCTGCGGCTTTGTCTGCAGAGGCAGCCTCTCCTTGCAGGTTAACACTGGCCAAGTTGAACCTTTTCTTAAATTTTTCAAACCAGCCCTTGCTGGCAGTAAATTCACGGCTCTCGCTGGGGGATTCAGCAGAAGTTCCAGGTCGAGGGTCGTCATCGTCATCGTCTGGAGCATCTCCAGCATCCGCAAACCTATCATAAAGTTGCTTGGCCTTTTGTCGGATGATATTGGTGTCCACGGGGATGTTTTTTTTCCGGCAGTCTTCGATCCAAATCCCTAACGCAGATTCCATCCGGATTACTGCCTTACTACGTCCACTTACACTTCGTTTCGCCTCCTGGTTAAATGACACTGCAGCCGTAGATCGTATGTTCTTTTCCTCCTTCTTAATATAACGAACCGTGGACTCGTTGATACCGTAGTGGCGTCCTACAGCGGCGTAGCTTTTCCCTTCCTTCAACATGTCCAACAATTTCACCTTTTCAGCAATTGTTAGCATCTTCCGTTGGCGCTTCGGCACGGCCCCAGTAGCAGGAGAAGATCGCTTTGTAGACATAACGAAGAGCTTGACTACAGTACGCACAAAGCAAAACGATGATGCTGAATGAATGAGATGAGATGAGATGCCGGCTTTAAGTGAAATCGAATTCTGCGCTCCCTGTCGCGGAGCCAGTCAGCACCCAGGAGCTTAACCGCGTCCTCTGATTGGGTAGCTTCTTAGCCATCCGCCAATAGCGTCCCTTGTTTGAAGTCAAATGCGTCCCTTATTTGAATTCAAATGGGCAAATCATGAGGAAGCGCACTTACTGTAGACCGCAGACATCCGCGAAGCAGTGAAAAATCCGCGATATACATTCACATATGCTTACATTTAAAATCCGCGATGGAGTGAAGCCGCGAAGGAGGAAGCGCGATATAGCGAGGGATCACTGTACATCTGATGAGCCCCAATTATGGTGTGTACTCTTTGTATTGCTTGGTGGGTATTATATATCATATATAAAAATAGCATATAAATGGCGCATGCTTTTTTCACACAACAGCATTTTAACTGTACTTTGTATCTTGTGACTGCAAAGATGCACAAAACCACATCACAGCAACACAATTTCAACTGTTAAAAGAAAAATTGGCAATTGCTATGCAATCCACATACTGTATGTATTGTAAGTGATTGTTAAGAAAACCTGAAAGCTTATTTTTCTCAGTGCACATAGAAATTAGCATATTCTGAATCATCACTTAACCTAAAATGTCTTTTTTTGATGCAAGAGGAGGACATGTGAAGACACAGGGAAAATGTGAAAACTTTGCACAGAAAACACCTTAGGTGAAATTTAAAACAAGGTGGATTCCATGTTTTCAGCAAGGGTTTGTGTAATTGTTTTAAGAAGTTTGGCGGAAAAAAACCAAAAATAAATAAATAAATAAACTGTCAGTATGTCTGGCATGTTAACTCCAACTCATTGTTACACTTTGTTGACATCAAGCTTGTGATTGATAAAAAAAGATGTTTCAATCAGCAGATCACTGTGGGAAACATCAAAACCAGTCACTAGCTAAGTTTCCATCCAGTTTTTTGCGACGTTTTGTTATCGACAAACAGAATATACGTAAAACAAATGTGCGAAATTTGCTGTCTCCAGCCTGTTTCCATCAAACTGGCTTTTTATCGATAAAATGGTGTGCGTGATGATGTCATCCACCCCCAAAACGAACTGTCGCATAACTTTTGTTGTATCGCGAAAAAAATCTGCCCTTGAGCCGTTTCCATACATAATTTTGTGTATGTCGCAAATTATCTACCTTTTGTTTTCCACGTTACACCCCCTCCACTAAACAAAGAAACAAAGAAATGGAGAGATTATTCAGACAGTTTTTTGAAATTTGCCAGCTTACTGTTATTTCAGTTTCACAAATAATTGGAATTGTACATAATATCCGAAGACGACAGCAGAATGAAGCAGTTGCTTGTCTGATAGCCCTAGAGCTCGAAGAAAGTACCCCAGTGCGACAAACCCACGGGTATGGGAGAGACGACGGAATAAGACCTTCTGGGAGGAGGTGGTGGAGAGACACTTAACAGAAAATCTCTGGCTGCAACATTTTATAATGACACGGCCGACGTTTGAGATGTTGTGTGGATTCATCAGTCCTGATGTTGCGCCCATCACAGGTTGCCAACGACCACCGGTTCCAACCCAAAAGCGGATTGCCATCGCCCTTTACAAGCTGGCAACCTGCGCCGAGTATAGAGTAGTTGGAGAAACTTTCGGGGTTAGTAAAACTACCGTCCATCGATGTGTATATGCTGTGTGCACCGCTATTAAAGAAAAATTAATGCGGCGTTATATCAGACTTCCGACTGTAGCGGAGGCCAATGAAATTGCATACCGCAATTCCTTGGTGCATCTTGTGCCACAGATTTACGGTGCGCTGGATGGCACGCATGTGCCTATTCTTCCCCCGACGGAAGGCTACCGCGATTACATTAATCGCAAAGGGTGGCCATCTATTGTTCTCCAGGCCCTTGTTGATGACAGGTGCATGATACGAGACATTTGCGTTTGCACTCCTGGAAGTGCCCATGATGCAGCTGTGTTTGCAGCATCGGATCTGTACAGGTGAGCCTACCTTTCAACATCCCTTCACAGTGCGATAACAACTGAATTAACCTGCTTCCCTTAAGGTTTTTAATTAAAACTGAAATTTGAATTAATACAAAATAACGACGTTTAATCAAAAAAAAAAAAACTCTCTTCATCAGACCACGCGAGCCGCTCCGCCATTCTCGTTTTGATTGCACGTGATGAAAATGTGACACATTTATTTGCGTTAAAGCCCTTTTTTCCGACAAAAACTGTTTCCAATGTAGTTTTTGCGACATCTGAAGTATCGACATGGAATTTATGCGCTAAAGTTAAACGGAAAAATATTATGTCTACATGTACAACATTTTATCGATAATTAGCATTTCCATCAGCTATATCGGTAAAAAAAATTGAAGCGCTAAATATTTTTTCGCAAAACCTCCTTGGATGGAAACCTGGCTACTGAAGACTGTTTATCTTGGAAGATGCCTATCTACAGTATTCCTAAAAACTTGACAAGTGTACAGATTATTTTTCACAAAAATGGTTCTACAGATAGATAGATAGATAGATAGATAGATAGATAGATAGATAGATAGATAGATAGATAGATAGATAATCTATGCACATTAAGATTAAGTGACCAGTAATGAGACTTAAGTGGCAAACTTCTTAAATAAAGTTCAACAGCTTAGCTTCTATACCACTGTGTCATCTTGTCCAACAACTCAAAATTGGCCCAGATGAAAAAACGGGGTTATGTGCATTTGTTTATCCAAGTCAGACACCATCCAGGGATGATGGGTCAGCCTTACACCCAATACTGCCACAATCGTTGAATGGATAATAATTGATTCAGAAAATTAACAGACAGATAAAAATGAGAAATGGCCACAAGATTACAAGACATATAACACCCTTATCTCAAGTGAATAAAACCTGAAGAATCTGTGCTAAAATTGACAAATTAACAGTGTTGGAAAGAAATTAAATGACACACAAACATTACATTCCCAATTATTTTTCTTACTATGAAAACAAAAAAATATAATAAATGCATTAAAAAGGGCTGTAGGCAGAGAACCAAAATGGTGTATAAAAAAGGGATTTTAACAGTTCCTAAATAACCCAATATATATTCAGAAAACGTTTTGATTGTATGCATTTTTTAGCGACTTGTTTTCTTCCAAGGTATTTGTCCAGCATGTAATGCAATAACGGTGATTACACTGAATTATATATTGTAACCAAATGTAAAAATGTCACTTTAAAGAAAATGACAAGGGGTATTTTTTATTGTACAGTTTCAAAATTCCACAGCTTGAGGATTACAACAATAATGGGGTTTCCCTAAGGAGAGGGAACACGAGTAAAACTAAATGTGGCTTAGCGACAGTAATATTAAATTTATTTCATTTCAGTCAGTCACGAAACTTGCAGATTTTAAAATTAAAATGGGATCAGCGTAAAAATTATAAAAATAAAATTATCCGAGTTTAGCTCTCTTGAAAACTACGAATTAAATATTATACAAGACACATACCAAAGAAATGGCATTTATATTGTGAACTCTCTTGAGAGCTGGTATTTGTATTATTTCGTCCAATTCATATTCGTAAATCGTATCCATCACGTCTTCAGTTTTGATCAGAAACGATGAGACACGGGAAACTCACCGTCTTATATTACGTATAAGATTTGATATTTTGATAACAAACTTCACAACCACAAATTAGTCAAAGTCATAACCCAACATAATCCTCACCAGGAAAAGTGGGACGAAAACGATAAGAAGAATGACTTTGTGAACTTCATCTGACGTTTCCTAACAAACAGCAAAATAAAACTACTGAAATGACAATAATGGAATATTAGAATCTGAAACGGACTGTTCTCTTAAAAAACTGCAAAGTAAAACATAATAAACAAATTGCATGCGTCACAGAAATCAGCAAAGACAGCTCTAAACAAAATTAACAATCACTTACGTGAGGTACCAGATGCTTCAGAAAATAAACAGCAGCCGACAAATAACAGGACAAAAAATGAAGTTCTTAGATGTAAAGTTTCTTCGGCAAACATTTTTACTGATGGTTTCTCACATTTATATCGTGTATCTAGAAGCAATGCAACAGCAAAATCAGTAATCCTTAATTTTTTCGGAGGGGTTTCCGGTAGCTTAAAAGCCTCTCCCCTTAAACGCTACACGAGCTCTTCCCTTCCTGAATCTGTTCTCCAACAACCTCGTGATCAATTACCGCAGGGGACTGTTACACACCAACAAAACTAACGCGATCATACACGGAAGTGACGTCATAACCCAACTCTCGTTGTGAACAGCGTATGGATTTGACAAATAGGCTGTTTCCTTTATCTGTGTGTAAAGTTGAATATAGGTACGGTGTTGTCCTTGGCAGCTGCTTTGTGGAGTTTACAGAATCTTCCCATATTTATGGTGGTGCCCCCCACGATATAATGGTAGCTGGTTTAACTGACAATTACAAATATTTCCGAAGAATGGTCAGTTTCCTAATGTGTGTCCAGCACTTCCTAGATAGCACCAATTTTACGAATGTTACACATATATTTAGCATTATAATCACACTTTGTTGGAGGCATTTGATTTGAAGTTACATAAGGGGAGGCTGTGTCTGCAGGTTTTCATTCCAGTCGTCTTCTTGATTAATAACCCATTAGTTCTACAATATATAATTAAACATAGTTCTTTTGCTTAACTTTTAATTGACCTGCTTTTTTAAAGATTCAGAATACTCAGTTGTTTCTTTTTTATTTCCATTAACTTGCAGCCAATAGATTACCCTCTAACTCAGGGATCTCAAATTCAGTAGCAGGAGAGACATCTTTTCCACTCCAACCAATTTTCTAATTATAAGCCAATTCTCAATGTTAATAAATCTTTCATTAAATTCTATGGCATCTTGGTGCTGTATCATTTCCAAAACTGCTGATTTTCTTTTTTCTGATTGCCTCATTGGAATGTTTTGTGCAGGTCAATACTTCTTACACTTTAACTTTTTTCTTGTCAGATATTTTATTGAAACATATTATGTAATGAGAAGTCAAGTTAGCCAATAAAAGGCCAATATAAGGTGTCATTTTGCTTGACTTCTCATTACATCCATAATGGCTAATGCTGTACAACACCCTAGTACTACTGAAACATCTTATACTGTATAATGGGCATACAGGTGCAAATGCAATCAAGTTATCTGATCAACTGATGGCTTGCTTTTGACTAATTTATTGTTTGGCCACTGGTTAAAAAAGTACATATTAAGGGATCAAAATTTTTAAAAAGAAGTCTTTTAAAAGTCAGTTAAAAGAAGGCAAAATGAATTGGTCAGTTAGACAGCAGTAATTGGTTATCAATTTTAAAAGTGGCTGGAAGAAAAACCTGCAGCCCTCTATTATCTCAGTTTAACACCCCTGTATTACTTAGTGTTGGAAAGCTTAAATTGTATAATAGACTTAAAATAGATTTATCTCTCTGTCAGTCCAATTGTACCTCTGCTGTGCGCATTTCTAAATGTGAAGTCCAAGTGCTCATCAGGTCAGGTCAGGTCGGGGAGCATGCACTGGTACAGTGCGTTGCCACACCCACCACATGACGAAACAGCTCAGGATCCTGGTTGGCAACCCCCCAGGCAGACACACGGTCCAGTCCCATTCTCCAGCAATGACCCTCAATCTGCCGTCCCAGGTGTTATGTGGGCGTCCCCTTGGCATGGTCCAGCCACTTGGGTCCTCAACAATAAGGATCTTGCGAGCTGGATCACCAGCGCCACATGGCCAATCACTGATGCTCCCTCACAATGCAGGTGAAGTGCCTCATTCAGGACTCCATGAGCAACCAATCATTCGACACAAAGTCAAACCAGCGGTACTCAAGGATTCTCCGAAGGGACACAGTACTAAAGGAATCCAGTCTTTGTCTCAGGTCACTGGATAATGTCCATGTCTCGCAACCATATAACAAGACAGGAAGCACCAGGACTCTAAAGACTTGGATCTTCGTCCTTCTGCATTACTGTAGATATCAGGAGCGCCACACACCCCTTTCCAGTGACCTCATGACCACCCACGTTCACCCAATCCATCTACTGACTTCATATGAAGAGTCACCAGAGACATGAATGTCATTGCCAAGGTAAGTGAACCTCTTGACAAGGTCAACAATCTCTCTGCAGACAGACACACTGCTGATGGCTGTGCCCAAAAAGTCATTAAAGGCTTAGTTTTTATCCAGGACACTTGCAAGCCCAGACACTCATACTCCTCGCTCAGTCTCTCGAGAGCCCCAATCAGAGCCTCCAGTGACTCCGCGAAGATCACAACATCGTCAGCAAAGTCAAGATCAGTGAATATTTCATCACCAACAGATGCCCCACGACTTTGCCCAACACCCAATCCATGCAAGCATTGAACAGAGTAGGAGCTAGAATACACCCCTGACAAACCCCACAATCAACTGGGAAAAACACAGAGGTTCTGTCTCCACTCTGCACAGCACTCACAGTACCAGTGTACAGGCCAGCCATGATATCCAGCAACCTTGAGGGGATCCCACAAACCCTCAAGATGTCTCACAGGGCAGCTCAATCAACTGAGTCGAACGTTTTACGAAAATTGACAAAGGTTGCAAAGAAACTCTGCTGATATTTACATTGGCGCACCATGAGAACCCTCAGTGCCAGGACACAGTCGATGGTAGACTTCTTAGGCGTAAAACCATATTGCTCCGGTCACTGGTACTTGAGCAAGTGATCACGGATCCTATTGAGGACGACCCTAGCAAGGACCTTACCCAGCACCAAGAGCAGTGTTATCCCCCTGTGTTATCCCCCTGTAGTTGTTGCAATCCAGGCAATCCCTTTCCAGTTAGGGACGACAAGTCCTGTTTTCCAGTCAGTTTGGATGATGCAAGTTTCCTAAATGGAAGCAAAGATTGCTTGCAATGCCAGGAGGACAGCCTTACCACCAGCCTGGAGAAGTTCAACCCAGATACCACAGATCCCTGCAGCCTTCCCTCCCCTAAGCTGGTTCACCACCTGTGCAATCTCAATGAGATTGGGTGGTTCACAGCTAATTGGAGGATCAGCCTCAAGATCTGTGGACCCAGAGATATCCAACATCCTAGCCGGAGGATCAGCTTTGAACAACTGCTCCAAGTAGCCATCCCAGCAGGTCACAACTGCAGTGTTATCCGTAAGTACCATTCCATCAACCACTCTGACTGCAACTCTCCGAGGAACAGATTGGGGTGTGTATAATGCTTCGATTCCTCTGTATGTAGGACGTGGGTCGCTAGCCCACATATAGTGTGTCACTTGCTCACAGATTCCTCTAACAAACGTCTCCTTATCTGCTCTCAGAGCCCTCGCAGCCATCCTCAGTTCCCGGTACAGACCAGTGTTGCCATCAAGCCGTGTGTTGCGACTTCATTCGATGATATCCAGGGTGCCCTGCAAGATGAAACACCACCTTCTGGGAACACCGGTAACACCAACACAGCCCTCAGCAACCTTCCAGGTCTTGTCAATTTTAATTACGAACTATGACACACTCCTAATAGTCGGAGACTTTAACTTTCATATCGATGATCAGTGTGACCCAAAAGTAAAAGAATTCATGAACCTCCTGGACTCTTTTGATTTGAGACAGCTCTTTAATCAGCCTACACATAAAGCAGGTCATACGTTAGACTTAGTAATTACCAAAGGACTAAAAGTTGATGTAAAGCAGGTCATTGATATTGGTCTATCAGACCATTTTCTTTTACTGTTTAATATAGAAAGAATGATAGAAAACATTCATGACAAGCATATTGTTAAAAAACGCTTCTTTGATTCATCAGCAGCTTTAAAACTTACAAACATTCTAAGCAATCAGTCCGTTTATAGTGCCAACTATAATAGTGAGGATAATGTAAATAGTAAGGTGGAAAAATTTAATACTAAAGTGAGAGCTGCTGTTGACATAGTTGCACCTGAAAAGACAGTTAAAAAATCTTCTAGCTTTGTTATACCATGGAAGACCCGAAGAGTGTCTGATTTAAAGAGAACATGACGTAGAGCTGAGCATAAATGGAGGAAAACTAAACTAACTATCCACTATGAAATATTGAAGGTTAAAATAACAGAATACAATAACAGTCCGTCTTGAGAGGCGCTGCTATTTCTCCAAGATTATAAATAACAATGCTAGTAATCCCAGAGTCTTATTCTCTACGATTGATCGTCTTCTAAACCCAGGTAACGCAAAGGAATGCCTTCAAAATACTTCCAGTAAAACCTGTGAGGCTATTGCTGTATTTTTCAATCAAAAAATTGATGATATTAGAAATAACATAGTATATCTCCCCAATACTGCGGATCCTCCTAAGCCCCAGTATTCCGTTATAAACAAATTAAATTCTTTCACCAGGATAGATTTACCTGATTTACATAGAATAATTTCTCAACTCAGACCCTCCACCTGGTTCCTTCACCCAATACCAACAAGTTTTTTCAAAGAAGTATCAGGCGTGCTAATTGATAGTATTCTTGACATAGTAAATTCGTCATTAGATACAGTGGTCTTCCCAGACTGTCTTAAGACTGCTGTAGTTAAACCCCTACTCAAGAAAAATAATCTTGACCCCTCTGCTTTTGAAAATTTTAGACCCATCTCTAACCTGCCTTTCTTAAGTAAAATTCTAGAGAAGGCAGCCATTATGCAGTTAAATGACCACCTCAATAAATATGCTATTCTTGATAAATTTCAGTCAGGTTTTAGAACAAATCACAGCACAGAAACTGCACTCGTTAAAGCAGTAAATGACTTGCGGGTAAATCAGACAGAGGCCATTTATCTGTTATCATCCTCCTAGATCTGAGTGCCGCATTTGACACCATTGATCACAACATTCTTAGAAATCGCCTTAGTAAATGGGTGGGCCTCTCTGGCAGTGTCTTAAATTGGTTTGAATCCTACGTGGCAGGGAGAAAATTCTTCGTTAGTTGTGGTAATTACAACTCAAAGACACATGATATCCTATATGGTGTTCCACAAGGCTCTATCCTGGGTCCGCTGCTTTTCTCAATCTTCATGCTTCCGTTAGTTCAGATTATCTCGGGGCACAATGTGAGCTACCACAGCTATGCTGATGACACGCAACTGTATTTATCAATAGCACCTGATGACCCCGACTCTGTTGATTCACTAACACAATGTCTTACTTGTATTTCTGAATGGATGAATAGTAATTTTCTCAAGCTAAATAAAGAGAAAGCTGAAATTTTAGTGATTGACAATAATGGATACAATGAGGTTATTAGAAATAAACTCGATGCATTAGGATTAAAAGTCAAGACGGAGGTAAAAAACTTAGGGGTAACTGTTAACTGTAACATGAATTTTAAATCACATGTTAATCTGATCACTAGGATGGCATTTTTTCACTTAAGAAACATAGCAAAAGTTAGACCTCTTATATCATTGAAAGATGCTGAGAAATTAGTTCACACTTTTGTTTTCAGTCGACTAGATTACTGTAACGCACTCCTCTCAGGACTACCCAAAAAAGACATAAATCATTTGCAACTAGTGTAGGATGCAGCTGCTAGAATCCTAACTAGGAAAAGAAAATCCGAGCACATTTCTCCAGTTTTGATGTCACTACACTGGTTACCTGTGTCATTCAGAATTGACTTTAACATACTGCTTATGGTTTATAAAGCCTTAAGTAATCTCGCTCCATCTTATATATCGGAATGTCTGACACCCTATATTCCAAATCGTAACCTTAGATGCTCAAATGAGTGTCTGCTTAGCATTCCAAGAGCAAAACTTAAAAGAAGTGGTGAGGCGGCCTTCTGCTGTTATGCACCTAAAATCTGGAATAGCCTGCCAATAGGAATTCGCCAGGCTAATACAGTGGAGCACTTTAAAAAAGTGCTGAAAACACATTACTTTAACATGGCCTTCTCATAAATTCACTTTAATTTAATCCTGATACTCTGTATATTCAATTCATTATAATAACTATTCATGGTGGCTGTAAAATCCGTACTAACCCCTACTTTCTCTTCCGTTTCTTTTCCCGGTTTTCTGTGGTGGTGACCTGCGCCACCATCACCTAATCAAAGCATTAGGATGTTCCTACATTGATGGATTAAAAGCTAGAAGTCTGCATGACAATCATCATCAAATCCTTCCATGAGAACCCTAAATACAAAGAGGACTGTTTCATTTATGTTAGGCAGAATGCCCAGTGGGTGGTCTCATGTTCTGGAACCTCTGCAGATTTTATTTTTTTCTCTCCAGCTGTCTTGAGTTTTTTTTGTTTTTTCTGTCCTCCCTCACCATTGGACCTTACTCTTATTCTATGTTAATTAATGTTGTCTTATTTTAATTCTTACTTTGTCTTTTATTTTTCTTTTCTTCATCATGTAAAGCACTTTGAGCTACATTATTTGTATGAAAATGTGCTATATAAATAAATGTTGTTGTTGTCACGAAAGTTCTCCCACATCACATTAGGATCAGCAGTTGCACCTAAATCTGCAAGCTTCTCACATAAACTGCATGAAAGCTTGTTAGAAACAGCCTGATCTTGGAGTCTGGCCAAGTCCAGCCTCATTTTCCTAGTAGGTAGTAGCCTACTGGACCTAAGGTGGATCTTAGCAACACCAGGTCGGTCTGTGGTCAGAATTTACAAACTGGGCACTTCTGTAGACCCTGCAGTTTTGCAAGAGCCTCCAGCATCTGCCCACGAGGATGTGATCGATCCCTTCACCGCACCACCAGTATTGGAGTACCAAGTCCAATGATGTGGCTCAGGGTGCTGGAACCAGGATCTTTTGCAAAGTCAAGGAACATGGAACCACTTTCACCACAATCACCAGACCCATGGGGACCAAGACAATCCTCATAGCCAGCCCTTTCAGTGCCAGTGGTTGCATTGAAGTCACCCATGACCAGAGGAGTGTCACCTCATGGGTACCCATCAACCACCGGCGAAGATGTGAATAAAATGTCTCCCTCACCGACACATCACTTACAACTGTCAGAGCATACACCGAGACAACAGACAAGGCACCCAGGGAGTGCCGTAATCTGAGTCTCATAATACACTCATTGAAAGGAGTGGCATTGGACACCATTGGAAGAAGCCGATCCGCTACAGCAAAAGTTACTCCCAGAGTATGACAGCCATCAGAGCGACCAGACCAATAAAAGGTGTATCCACCTACAAAGATCTGGCCAGTTCCAGGTCTGCGCACCTCAGAGAGTGCTGCCACTGAAATGCTGAGTTTACGCAGCTCCTCCAACAGCAGAGGAAGATGATCATTATGCTGGAGAGACCAGACGTTCCATGCACATACCTGGATGGGCCGCCTCAAACTGGGACCTGAGTGCTGCCGTGCAATGGGCAACACCTCAGCGCCACACCAATCTTGATTCCCAATAGGCCTGACCCCATTGGCTCTCAGACAGTTTCGACTCTTCTTGGGATGGGGCTCCCGAAGGCTTTCCCCCATCCCCTTCATTATGCAAGCAGCCTTCCTAATTTAGAAAATTTGTCATTCAGTTTTAAGCTCAATGCAAAACAGGCCTGAGGAATCTCAACTGCTTCTTACCAGTCCTGGCCAAAAGGTCAGTTAAGGATGCAGTGAACATGCTTCTCCAATTGGCTGGCCAGTTGTTGCACCCTCAATAATCTTTACCAGAATTGCCTGAGAACAGTAGAAATGATTGTGGGTTTTAGGACACACTCCTCACCTCCTACACCCCTTATTTATAATGGTGAACACTGTCAACAGAGTGAGGTTATTTACATTTCTTGACACAACTATCACCCATAATCTGAAGTGGGATGAAAACATAACTGCTTTTAGCAAAACAAAAAATCTAAATGGTGGATGTTTTTTAGTCCATTAATTTAAAAAAGTTTAATCTGTTCCAATCAGTGCTGGTAGAGTTTTATATAACTGTTGTTGGAAGGCCTCTTCACATACTCCTTAACAATTTGGTATGGCAAATCATTTGCTCACTCGAAACATCAACTGCAGTATGTTATTTGGAGAAAAGATTGTAGGCCTGAAACTGGACTCCATTGAGGTCCTATACTGTATACATCATGGGTCAGGATGGCACGTGTGTCTAATAAACTAGTCACTCAGTTTCAGATTACTAAGGCAATTTTGGAATAATATTTAAGACTAACGTAAGTTTATTATATTAATTTAGCTGACACATCTGTCCACAATGCATTACCATCAGTCAGGTTTCTAAAATGCATGTACAGCAAAATATATAAGTGACTCAGGATCACCCAGAAAATGCATTCACCATTGAAATTAAATCTGCAGTCTTAAGGTTTTCGGTCCTTCTCTATTGCTACCATAACAAAAAACAGTTTATGGCACAGAGTAGTGTTTCATACTGATTTGGCACATTCTAAAAATGCAAAGAAACTCAGTCTTATGGTAGATAAATACTTGAGTCAAGAAATATTGATGGGCAGAGTTTAAGGTGTAGCCCGGGAACCCTAGCCCCCTAAAAGATGCACTATGTTAATAAAGTAAGCCTCAAATAAGGGCATTTTTTTCCTAAAAATGTTTAAGGCCACAACTAATGCAAATACTGTATGTTAATAATAAATGAACATGCAGTACAAAATACAAGGTAGAAACTGATTAATGTAAATGGAAATCCACAGTATCTGTCCATTAATTAATTGTAGAACTATGGCCAGTTCTCTTTAGAAGGGATGAAATTGTAAGAAAGAGAGTCAAAGACAAAGTCAGACATAGTCAGAGTCCTGGGGCCTCAACACCGTACGTAGAATTCACACTAAAACATGGTGTACAGACAAAAACAGTAATGTGCATACGCACAAAACAATCCACATGAATAAATCTGTTCGTATGCCAACTTCCACATTCTTCCGCTACATAAATCCCGGTCAGCGTGAAATGTAACGCATGTGCACGCACCTGCCACCCTACCTGACTCCTACCAGAATTACTCCTCTTTGAATATGCAAATCAATATAAATAGCCTCTTAAGTTCATCGTTCTGTGAAAAGACAATTGCAAAAGCACGGGGGAAAAAATATGAATTTCAGCGAGTTCCAGGTGGAGGCAAGGAAAAACTTACTATTTACTATTTACAAGTGACATAGAGTGACGGAGAAACTTGAAAGTTCAAGTTCAGAAAGTCGCACAGTGCCCAAAATAAAAAAGAAGTGGTCACATGTCAAAGTCGCGGTGAAAAAGTGAGTCATAGCATATGAAAGCATATTAGTGTACAGAGAAAAGAAAAAAATAGGGACACGGTGGGAAAAAAAGCTCAAAATGTCAACTTTAATCTGTAACTTTCCACTTTGATTGCATAGTTTATTTTGTCATTAAAGTAGAATGTCATAAACTTCATCTTAAAATCTTTTAATTTACTAGTTTCTCAAATCTCATTGTAACTAAAGTAGCACGTTATATGCTTTGTATTCTACGTGTTCTTCAATGTGCTCTATGTGTGTGAATCACTACATGCTTCTTAAGCGGGCTTTCTCTAAGCCGACAGAACACAGAATATATTACATGCATGATATTACAGCGCTATGAACAATTTAAATACTATGAAGTATACTTTATATCATTTTCATGATGATATGAATTAAAGCATGTATAAAACATGGGGCCATGGTGGTGCAGTGGTAGCGATGAGCTGGTGCCCCGTCCAGAGATTGTTCCTGCCTCCCACAAGATGCTTGCTGCGCCATCCGCGACCCTTGATGAAATAATTTATTGCAGCAGTACTATCTCTTTCAAACATACTATGCCACACAAGATCTGTAATACATGTCAAGCCATCTGTAAGCTTAGAATGCTGATTCTTCAAAACTTTTAAGGAACATTGAAATATCTTCGTAGTACATGTTTAATTATGCCATCCATCTATCCATCCAGAGTCACACCAGTCCCAGCAAGTATAAAGTGCGAGGCAGGAACAGTCCCAGGACGAGGTGCCAGCTCATCGCTACCGCTGTCCACCGTGCCCACACGTTTAATTATTAATAGTATACATTATTTAAATGAAGTAAAAAATGTATCTGTATAGTGTAATATATATACAGGTACTTTAGTGTATTTCATCTTAAAAATGATATCAACATCTCCAAGAAGATAGCACTTGGAAATCTAATTTGACTGAGAAGCCAATCGTCATCATTTGTCAATACGCGCTCTCTTCTATTGAATTGAATCAAGTTCCTTTATTGTTATTGTATGGTTATTATATGACTGTGTTGCAGGCACAGGGGAGATTTAGCAGGGCCTATGATTAGTAGTTTAGTAAATATACTGTAAGTGGGCATTTGTGACGTTAAACATGAATGCATCATATATGCTTTTGCGTTTAAACTCACTGTTTACATGATGACAGAATTTGCCACCTTTAATTATAGATAGAGAAATGTTTGCTTTGAGGTTAGATGCTGTCACAGATGTGCGCATGAGAGACAGCTAGAGGGACCAATCAAAGGTAATTCCAAGCCAGGACATGCCTGCAGATCAAATATGGGAAATTCTGCCTAAGTCCGGCCATGAAGACGTCACTTCCGGTTCCGACCATGAAGATGTCACTTCTGGTCGCGGGTCCATGGTATCACTTCCATTTCCGGTCACAAGAACCTCACTCCCAGTTCCGGCTACATAAATGTCACTTTCCAGTTCCGGCCCCAAGAACTCACTTCCAGTTCCAGCCCCAAGATGACATCACTTCCACCAACCTACTTTAAAAGCAAGACAACCTCCATACGTATTTAGTTCTGTTTTGGACTCAAACCTGTTCACAACTTTACTTGTATTTGCCCTTTTGCAGTCAGGAATTAAGTATACGGGTGGCTGCCCCAAACCTTTTTCTGTGTGTCAAGGCTGTTTATTTTCACAATGCATAAATTCTATTTATGGTTTACCAGTCCAACAGCAAACATAACATAAATGAGCATAAATGAACATAAATAATTAATTTATGGGATCTTGTTTTTAGGACCTGCTTTACCTCAAGCTATTGGGAGAAGAAAAAACACATGGGCTTAAAAGTATACTATATTAAAAATGTCTCCTTGCAGCCTAAGATCTACAAATGAGGCCTTACACAAGCCATTTCAGTACTCTAATAGCTCTGCCTTTAGGAAAAATGGGAGCTGTTTGTTGAATTATAACAAGAGGGGATAGACCTTTGTAAGGAATTGGCACTGAAGTAATAAGGTTTTATCTCTGAGGTCTAAACTTTAACTGAACTGGGAGTCAAACCCATATCCATAAAACTGTGAAGCAGCAGCGTTAATCGATGCACTATTTTTGCAATAAATATACAGTATATACTGTATATATAGTGCAAAGTTGACTAACTGACATACTCACTCACTCATCAGCAGAAACACTATTTCCTGTTTATCTGAAAAACTGAAATTTGACAGGATGGTACATTTAGTCCAGCAGGTATCTGCTAAGAAAAAATTTTTGATATACATACTGTATATCAATATTTATGGTGTAATGGACGGCTGGAGTTCTTACCTGGCCAGGGCACATTGCTGATGGAAGGATCAGGGGACGCCCAGAAGTGCTGCTGGAAGGAAATCATGGGATACCTAGAGCACTTCCAGGTGCTCCATAAAAGGAGCCGTCTCAATCCATTCAGGGAGCCAGAGTCGGGAGGGAGAGGATGATGTTTGCCTGAGAAGGAGTTTAGGCGGAAGATGGAAAAGAAACAAGAAAAGTGCTTGGTGCTGGTTGGAAACTTGTTTCCCACTGAATGTGTTGTGCTGGGACTTGTGCTTTCTGTCTGTTGTATCTGAGGTTTGGGGAGGATGGTGTGCCTCCTGGTGGTCACAAGGGTAAACACTCCCAAAACTGAAACAGAAAAACTATACCCCAAAATCTCAAAAATGCTTTGAGTGATTTGACTGAAATTTGGTGATATTATATAGAAAAAAATTAGCTGACATCTTTTTTTATTTCTCAATATAAAGCTGTATAAGTGGGTTATTCTTAGTCAGTGCATCCTTTTTTGCTTTTGCTGTGATTGCAAGGAGAAATGGGGTGTGCAGTTCCTGCAAATGAACATTGCAAGCAGACTGAGCAAGTTGTGGCTGTAACTGCACAAAGAAATGGGGCTGGGGTGAATGAAAAAGGACAAATGCCCTGCACATGTGGCAAGCTGCATGGAAAATTAGATGTGAAGTATATGAAAGAAAAGTTGGAGAAACCACGAAGAAGACATGGTTAGCAAGTAGGTACACACGGTACTCTGTATTCTGTCAGCTTCTTCTTACACCTCATAAAGTACTATAAAATACATACAAATTCAAGCCGGATTGGATTGCCAAGCACTCTTATATACATCAACTTCAAAGAACAGGAGGTTGGCAAGGGTAGTGCAATGGCATGCTTTAGTCAGTTTAAGAACTTGCACAAACCACAAAAGGGGTCCCCCATGGACAGAACATACAGGAGGTGGATACTGTACATAGTTCATGATTTTTTTTGTTTTCTTCTGTTCTTTTCTGTACAATGCTTAACATTCAGGGGTGGCATGGTAGCGCAGTGGTAGCGCTGCTGCCTTGCAATAAGGAGACCAGCGTTCGCATCCCTGGTCCTTCCTGCGTGGAGCTTGCATGTTCTCCCCATGTCTGCATAGGCCTTTCTCTGGGTCTCCAGTTTCCTCCCACAAGTATACTGGAAATACTAAATTGGTCCTGGTGTGGAGATGGGCAGTGTGTGTGTTCTCCCTGTGTTGGATTGGCACCCTCTCCAGGGTTTGTTCCTGCTTTGCACCCTATGATAGCTGGGATAGGCACCAGCACCCCCCACAAGCCAGTTCAGGACTAAGTTGGTTAGAAAATGACAGACCAAATGGCTCAACATTCAGTTCATTACATGAGATGCATAAATGCTCAGACATCAATGGTGTACTTAATAAGTTCAAGGAAACCACAACTCAGTGTATATTGATTTTAAACACTGAAACCTTTGTAGTGGTACAAGATTACAGATCAAAGCGTTACATTCATATCTGACTGAAGCTACCACTTTCACAGGATCTGCAACATTAAATTGGTTAAAAGTATAGTTACATTCCAAATTCCCATTATTACCACTAATTAGTTTGTATTCAAAAGAATACAGTTTCATGCAAAGACTATCAACAAAAGCCAAGTTAGCAGGAAAGGAAAGGATTGATCTGCAGTAAGAATGTTTTACTTATGTGCAATTGTATGTAGCATGTTTAAGACAAGGTGCTTGAGGATAGTAATAATATTAACCCCTGAATAATAATAATAATAATAATTATATACAAAAAAGTACTCAGTTACATACGTAGTACTTCTGATAAATCCAATTAACAGCCAGCACGATTACCGAGGCCAATTGTCTTAGGAGATTTCCCAGGCAAAACACAGCTAGTTTCAGTATGAGAACACAGATTAATATATGGATATTTCCAAACATATTAACTCTTGTTTCAAGTTATATAATGCTTAGATATTAAGGATGCTCCAGTATGCCATAAATAAACGCGCGCGCGTGCGTGCGTGTGTGTGTATGTTTTGTTGTAAATTGAAATGATTTTAGTGCAAGGTCTTGTCACACACTTTCCATTATTATATTTTACATTGCATATAGTCTGGATCTAAGTTGTCTTTATTACCCAAGTTGCGTACATATGGAAATGGAAATATGGCAAGCGTAACGGCAACACAGCTTTGTATAAATTCAGTAGGAACGAATAAACCGTGCACTCTGTACACTGGGGCATGATAAAAGTGCTGCACTAAACGTACCCCCACGTGTAGTTGAACAGCTTTAAACAGGATTTGCTGTGAGTTGGCGATTTTCTCTGTTTTATTTTTAAGGAATAGTATTTTCCATATTGCAACTACGTGGTAACTAGTGTTATTTATAAATGAAATGATGTATTAATCGTGTTCGAGAGCTATCATATGGTGTTAGTGTTTGAAGCTGATTTTATTAATATACTCCCTTACTAATGGAAAGGGTTTATTTAAATAATTTTAAATGTTTACTTGGAAAAATGTTTAATGACATTGATCATTATAACATTGCAGGTATTAGTAAATCATGACACGTATCACGAATTTATTTAGCCCTTAGTGATTTCATGGGCTTTGATCGTATTATTGTACAGTAGATTGGTCTGACTTTATTCGTGGAAGTTCATGGATGTTCAGTGTCTGAATGTGTAGATCAAATGTAAACGTTAGCACATGGCTAATTCTGCTAAGATGCTCAAGGCAGAACTACGTGCTGATATTTAGAAAAGAGATCTATATTATTGTGTTCTGAAAAAATTGTGTCTATATTTACAGTTGTCGGTATGTGTAGGCGCCAGTAACACTGCGATTTCTTGTAATCAATTAAGCATCCAGCATAGGATTGTTTTACCTGCTACTGAAAAATAATTAAGACCGCGTGGTGTGTAGTGAAGTTGTGTCCTTCAACCTTGCCATTAGCGATTACAATAGTTGTTGACTTTTTTTTGTATAAAGTATGGGGAAAGTATTGTAATCGTCCAAAGATTCGATGTAGAAATTTTGATGAATCTCGACGTTTTAGACCTCCCTGAGTCCGAAAATACAATGTTTGGAATTCTGTGTGTGTGTGTGTGTGTGTGTGTGTGTGTGTGTGTGTGTGTGTGTGTGTGTGTAAACACGATAACTTGAGTATGCTTTCACTTAGGTCAACCAAGTGCATACAAGTATTCGATATAAAACGTAGATTTCTATCAACTTTTGGACTATTTCCGTTAACCGGAAGTGGTACTTTACCTTTTATTCATGCAGCTTCAGAGTCCGATTTATTCAACTTTACTTTTATAATAATTGTTCAATATATTAATGATTTGATTTGTTGTGGGTGGTTCTTTAATGAACATTATTAAAAATGTAATCATTGTCTTGCGGTTTACTCCACAAATATCCATCCCCATATCGGAGTACAGTATACGAGAAAGTCTAGGGGAGACCACTCCCGATTTTTATAATATAAGGACTCTCGAATTCAGTTCTGAACTTTATGACTTACAGAATTCTCTCTATATATACTTATTTAGATTTTCTCATTTCTGTTAATAAATGTCAACTGGATATTGTTTAAATAATCATTTAACATTTTCTTTTCTATTATAAATTCCAGTTTTTTGCCCAAAATTGTTTTTGAAGAGACATCTTACGTGGTCCTTTGTCCATGGTCTGGTCAATAACATTGTTTATCTAAATACAAAAAAATAGGCATTTTAAGCAATACTTGAAAAGACAATTTGAGCCCCCATTTGTAACAGATAAACGGCTTTGGTTCTAGCTACTAAATTCTTAAGTTATTTCAAATTTAATCACTTTAAATGATATATTTATATGAAACGCTTGAAACATTTAAAACTTCTATTTCAACACTGTGGCGTACCAAATACCAAAAAAATTATATATTAGAAATAAAATAATTACATTTGGATTATTCTGAGGTAAGGCTTTATCATATAGATAATTTAAAAAATTAAAGAATACATTTTGCATGGTAAGTCTTTTTTTGTAATGTTGTTATTACTTATTTGGCTGACACCTTTATCCAAGGTGACTTATAACATTTGAGATACAATTGAATACAGAATTTTTTCCTTTTCCATTTTGAGCATAGGCAGGTGAAGTAGGTGAAGGAGTTACTTGCATAATATCGTGCAGTGTGAGTAGCTGGGTGCCATGCTGCCTTCCTAATTTATATTGTAATTAAACCTTGATTTTATAATAAATGTTTCAGTGCACAATACCCTTTTCTTTGTGCTAAAATTTTTTTTGAAACGGACAAAAAAAAAAGTTTTTTTTATATACTCGCTGTGAAGCACGCCAAATATCAGTAGTTTCTTAGCAGCCTTTGTTGGTCTTCATAAAGCGTTCGATTCAGTTGATTGAGCTGCCCTATGGGACATCCTGAGACTTTGCGGGATCCCCTCAAGGTTGCTGGATATCATGGCCGACCTGTACACTGGTACTCTGAGTGCTGTGCAGAGTGGAGGCAGAACCTCAGTGTTTTTCCCCCAGTTGATTCTGGGGTTTGTCAGGGGTGTGTTCTAGCTTCTGCTCCGTTTAGTGCTTGCATGGACTGGGTGATGGGCAAGGTCGTGGGGTCCAGCGGCTGTGGAGCATCTGTTGGCAAAGAAAAATTCACTGATCTTGACTTTGCCGACGATGCTGATCTTCGTGGAATCAATGGAGTCTTTGATTGGGGCACTCGGGAGACTGAGCGAGGAGTCTGAGTGTCTGGGCTTGTGAGTGTCCTGGTTAAAAACCAAGATCCAGGCCTTTAATGACCTCATGGACACAGCCATGAGCAGTGTCTGTCTGTAGAAAGAGTGATGTTGTCGAGAGGTTTACTTACCTCGTCAGTGACATTCATGTCTCCGGTGACTCTTCCTATGAAGTCAGTAGACGAATTGGAAGAGCGTGGGGGCGTCATGAGGTCACTGGAAAGGGGTGTGTGGCGCTCCAGATATCTATGCAACAGGATGAAGGTCCAAGTTTTTAGAGTCTTGGTGCTTCCCGTCTTGCTATATGGTTGCGAGATATAGACAATATCCAATGAGTCCCGAATGAGGCACATAACCGATGCTCCCTCACAAAGCTGGTAATGGCACTATGGCCATGTAGCATGATTCCCCGAGGGTGATCTAGTTCGTAGGATCCTCCATGTTGAGGATCTGAGTGGCTGGACCAGGCCAAGGGGACGCCCACGTAACACCTGGCTGCAGCAGATAGAGGGTCATTTCTGGAGGGTGGGACTGGACTGCGTGTCAGCCTGGGGGGTTGCCATCCAGGATCCTGAGCTGTTTCGTTGTGTGATGGGTGCAGAAATGCGCTGTACCAGTGCATGCTCCCCAACCTGAATGACCTGAAGCATGGATACCCCATCCAGGGTTGTGCCAAATACAGCCAGGATAGGCTTCCTGAACCTAAATTAGATAAAGCTGGCTTAAGGATGTTATATAAATAATTTACTTTTTTTTTTTTTTATCTTAATTGTACTGGTTACTGTACCAGACCACAGACATAAAAAGCTAAATCAACACACAATTGGTTGTTTCCCAAATGATAAGCTAAATGCAGGAATAGGAGACAATGTTTAAAGTACAGCTTTGTTACTAATTGAGAAATTTACAAAAAGCATTTTTTAATACAGGCATGTGGCATTACATACCAAAGTGTCACTTTAATTAGTAAGATATTTTTATGCCAAATATCAAAAGTAAAATTCTTGTTCTTGTTTTACAAAGCACTTGCTAGGTTAAACACTGAAAGCAGAATTTTAGCTGAAACCTACAAGAAATTTGCAGAGGTGTAAATGTAAATAATTGCAGTACTGCATAGGCAACTTAAATATTTTGCACAATGTTTCTAAGCAGCAGACAAAAAAAATCTGAATGTTGCCCTTTGCATGTCCTTGGTTGCTTGTATGGATAGAAAGATTGTGTAAGGTTATTTTTTTACTCGCAGGAAACAATGGTTATCTTTTTGCTTAATATTGTACCAAAATAAAATCAGGAGCAGCACATTAAGATAAAAAAGTGACTAGCAAATACCAATTTTTAATAGTGAACAACATTCTTACAAGATTATCTTGTTCTTGCAGATCTCTGGGATAACTTGGATACAGATGTATACAGTATACTGTTTTTGTTTTATCATTTTCTTATGCTTTACAGGAAAGTATGGAGGGAGAGGGAAAAAATCAGCTGGACACTAACATCAGTAATGCTAAACAACCGAATACTGACAGAGGAGTTGCTCCCATCAAAATTCAGTAAGTTGCTCTCATTGTACTGTCTCATTTAGTGTATAGAAAAAGTCATTATTTAGAAGTTGTACATATTGTGTAATATGACTCTGATAGTTTATGATTTTTGGAAAGTTTTTTTTTTTTTCTGTCATTTCTAGTTTTGTCCTTTTTTGCTGTTTAATCACAGCATTTGGCTTATTCATTTAAGCCTACATTTACAAGACAGGCTGGTAGGGTGGGTGGGCATCTAACAGATTTTTTTTAGTTAACTGTTTTCTGGTTGAACTACATACTGTTGTTTTGAAATGGTTAATGTTATATTACAGTTACTTAGTAGAGTTATAATATTTTATTGGCAAGTGTGTGGAGATTGTAAAAGAACACATTCGTGCATATTGGAATATTTAATTAAAATGTGTTCTTTTGTGTTAGCCAAAAAAATAAATGGGTATTGTGGTTATTTTAAATGGGTATGAATATCAACCTGTTTGGCACTGTGGAAGTATCATTGCTTTGAGATAGAGATTGTTTTCTTTTATAGCAGAATGAACATGTTTTGAATTTACAGTAGTATCCTGGTGAAGGGAGCTGATGATGTATTCATTGTAAGATTGCACTGAGCGTTTAGTGGGAACGAGTGCACTGCTTTATCTTCTTCCATATCGTTCTATCCTTTGCATCTTCTTCTGTTACACCCATTACCTGCATGTCCTTTCTCAAAACATCCATAAACCTTCTCTTAGGCCGTCTTGTTTTTCTCTTCCCTGGCAGCTCTGTCCTTAGCATCCTTCTCCCAATATACCCAGCATCTCTCGTCTGCACATGTCCAAACCAACACAATCTCGCCTCTCTGACTTTGTCTTCCAACCGTCCAACTTGAGCTGACCCTCTAATGTACTAATTTCTAATCCTATCCATTCTTGTCACACCCAGTGCAAATCTTAGCATCTTTAACTCTGCTACCTCCAGCTCTGTCTCCTGCTTTCTGCTCAGTGCCATCGTCTCCAACCCACATAACATAGCTGGTCTCACTACCGTCCTGTAGACCTTCCCTTTCACTCTTGCTGATACCTGTCTGTCACAGATTACTCCTGACACTCTTCTCCACCCATTCCACCCTGCCTGCACTCTCTTTTTCACTTCTTTCCCACAATCCCTATTACTCCATACTGTTGATCCCAAGTATTTAAACTCGTCCACCTTCGCCAACTCTACTTCTTGCATCCTCACCATTCCACTGACCTACCCCTCACTTACACACATGTATTCTGTCTTGTTCCTACTGACCTTCATTCCTCTGCTCTCTAGAGCATATCTCCACCTCTCCAGGGTCTCCTAAAACCTGCTCCCTACTATCGCTACAGATCACAATGTCATCAGCAAACATCATATTCCACGGGGACTCCTGCCTAATCTCATCTGTCAACCTGTCCATCACCATTGCAAATAAGAAAGGGCTCAGAGCCGATCCCTGATGTAATCCCACCTCCACCTTGAATGCATCCGTCACTCCTACCGCAGACCTCACCACGGTCACATTTCCCTCGTACATATCCTGTACAACTCTTACGTACTTCTCTGCCACTCCCGACTTCCTCATATAATCCCACAACTCCTGTCGAGGCACCCTTTCATATGCTTTCTCCAGGTCCACAAAGACACAATGCAACTCATCTGGCCTTCTCTATACTTCTCCATCAACACATCTGTGGTGCTCTTTCTTGGCAGGAAACCATACTGCTGCTCATTAATCATCACCTCACTTCTTAACCTAGCTTCCTCTACTCTTTCCCATAGCTTCATGCTGTGGCTTATCAATTGTATCCCCCTGTAGTTACTACAGTCCTGCACATCCCCCTTATTCTTAAATATCGGCACCAGTACACTTCTCCACTCCTCTGGCATCCTCTCACTTTCCAAGTTTCCATTACACAATCTGATTGAAAAACTCCACTGCCATCTCTCCTAAACACCTCCATGCTTCCACTGGTATGTCAGCTGGACCAACGGCCTTTCCATTTTTCATCCTCTTCATAGCTGTCCTTACTTCCTCCTTGCTAATCCATTGCACTTCCTGATTCAATATCTCCACATCATCCAACCTGTTCTCTCTCGTTCTCTTCATTCATCAGCCTCTCAAAGTACTCTTTCCATCTGCTCAACACACTCTCCTCGCTTGTGAGTATGTTTCCATGTTTATCCTTTATTACCCTAACCTGCTGCACATCTTTCCCAGTTCAGTCCCTCTGTCTAGCCAATCGATACTAGTCTTTTTCTCCCTCCTTAGTGTCCAACCTCATACACCTTTTCTTTACCCTTTGCCATCTCTCTCTTCACCTTCTCCCTAAACTCAATCTTGCAGTCTTCCTTTTTCAGCTTCCACCATTTGATCCTTGGCTCTGCCCTCACTCTCTTCCTCTTCTTGATCTCTGTCATCCTACAGACCACCATCCTATGCTGCTTAACTACACTTTCCCCTGCCACCACTTTGCAGTCTACAGTCTCCTTCAGATTGACTCTTCTGCATAGGATGTAATCTACCTGTGTGCATCTTCTCTCCACTCTTGTACATAACCCCATGTTCCTTCCTGTTCTTAAAATACGTATTTACCACAGCCATGTCCTTCCTTTTCGCAAAATCCACTATCCTCTGACCTTCTTCATTCCTCTCTTTGACACCATACCTACCCATCACCTCCTCATCTCCTCTGTTCCCTTCACCAATATGTCCATTGAAATCCGCTCCAATCACTGCTTTCTGTCCCTTGGGTACACTGTTCATCACTTCATCCAACTCACTCCAAAAATATTCTTCCTCATCCATTGCACACCCAACTTACGGGGCATATGCACTAACAACATTCATCATCACACCTCCAATTTCCAGCTTCATAATCCTTACTCTGTCTGCCAGTCTTTACCTCTAAAACGCTCTTGACATACTGTTCCTTCAGAATAACCCCATCCCATTTCTCCTCCTGTCCACACCATGATAGAACAATTTGAATCCATCTCCGATCCACCTGCCCTTACTCCCCTAACATTTAGTCTCTTGCACACACAATATATCAACCTTCTGTCTCTCCATCATATCTGCTAACTCTCTCCCCTTACCAGTCATACTGCCAACATTCAAAGTTCCTACCCCCTGTTCCACTCTCTTTACATTCCTCCTGCCTCCGGACACGTCTCCATCCTCCCCCCCACCTCTTCTCCTTCTTTTTCTCCTTCGGCCAACAGTAGCCCAATTTCCGCCAGCACCCTGTTGGCTAACAGTACCGGTGGCGGTCGTTGTTAACCCGGGGTTCGACCGATCCAGTATGGAAATTTGTATTGTTGTCCAAATATTGATTAGGCAAAAGTTTTACACCGGATTCCCTTCCTGATGTAACCTTCCCCATTTATCCGGGCTTGAGACCGGCACAAAGAAACACACTGGTTTGTGCATCCCCTGTGGCTGGGTTGAGTGTACTGCTTTATACATTGCTGGAAAAGGTTTAATTTTTTTGTTTAATACCACTGTGCAAAAAAAAAAGATAAACCTGTTATTTAAAATTTTATTTTTAAATAAATGACTAAAGAGTTTGTTGTACTTGCGTGAAAGCACATATAAAGGGTCAGGATCATTTTGGTCTCAAAAAGCAGACAAATATCTATTTTATTTTAGAGTTAACCTTTGAGTTGAAAGGGTTTTATTAACTTTCTTTACTGCTTTAATTGTTTTCTACACTGCAGTCATGAAAATTAAACGTAGCATTTTTATAACTTAACTGTTTTCATACCATCCCAGGAATTTGCGTCCTTTATTACAACGGGCCTGAAGAAGCCTTCCCGTGTGCATTTTCCAGTTCACTATGGCAAGACTGAAGGAATATGGAATTGCTTGATCCTGTACAGGCTATATTATTTACATATATTATTATATATTATATAACTATATAATATATTATTACAGGCTATGTTATTTTGCATAACATAACTATAAAATACATCGGTACTAGTCACTAAAAAAAAAAAAAGTTATATGATCTCATCATCTCTGTGGTAAATTTTGGTTAAACAGAAAAGAACAGAGAACATTTCTCGTACAGACACTATAGCAGGGGTCTCCAACTCCGCTACTGGAACACTACTGTGGCTGGATTCTAAACCATTTAATTAGTGACCGCTTTTTGCATCTGAGAAAATGAAGGGAAAAGAAGTTAAACTGACTTTTTAAGATTTAGCCCTCTAAATTGCTTAATCTTTTCTTTAACTCTTTTAGGGCGCATGTTGACAAAAGTCAACATCCAGGGGTAGAGGCCAACAATCAGCTGTTAATGGCGACAAAACTCACTGTTACATCACAGGCATTCCCTCTCTGCTTAGAGGAATGTTAGACTCATTGACTCGGCATCTAATCCTTGCGTGTGCGTGAGTTACGAAATGTAAATAAAGGCAAGTTGGCATCGACATCTCACGAGGGAGCGAAGCGAGTGCAGTAAAGAAAATACTCAGCAGGTGATGTTTTGCGCATTATCACTGAGTCGGACTCTGATTTTTCAGAATCTGATTTTGTTAACAGTGATCAGGAGATCGAGCAAGAGAGTGAGGCACCAGCCCAGCTGATCGTCTGCCAGCTTAGTGCATTTGCGTAGCCGACGCACCTACGGCAAGGTTCGTGTGGGAGGAATACCCAGACATTGATCCGTGGGAGCCAAACTGGCTACTGGACTTCACAAGACAGCATGGCTTGCTGTTGCACACAACAGATTACCAGCCGCCAGACTACTTCAGGCTGCTCTCTCCTGATGCTGCTTTTCAGCTACTGCCAGACGAGACAAACAGGTATGCAGAGCAATTTTTTGAATCGCAGGCTGTGCTTGCACCGCATTCTCATTTTTCAAAGTGGAAACCCACAACAAAAGATGAGATGAAGGGCTTTATGGCATTACAAATAGAGTTGGGACTAGACAGGTGATATAACTTCAGGGAGCATTGGTCCAAATGTGCTTTGTCCCCTTTTGGCTTTGGACAGGTTATGCCATGTGATGATGGGTACGTGCTGCTGCAAAGTTTTATTCGCTTCTGTGATAACCAGAAGCAAATTCCAAGGGATGAGCCAGGCTATAACTCCATGTATAAAGTTCAGCCCCGCTTGACAATGTGGAACCAACATATAAACAATTTTATCAGCCTGGCCGTGATTTGTCTGTGCATGAATCTATGATAAAATAAAAGGGACACCTTTTTTTCTGCCAGTATATGCCAGACAAGCCCACAAATTATGGCATAAAGGATTTTGTACTGGCAGAAGCAAACCGTGGTTTCTGCCTGAAAGTAATTACATATACAGGAAAGTATTTCTTTCAAAGAATAATAATAATAATAATAATAATTCTTTGCATTTATATAGCGCTTTTCTCACTACTCAAAGCGCTCAGCAATTGCAGGTTAAGGGCCTTGCTCAAGGGCCCAATAGAGTAGATTCCCTATTGGCATTTACGGGATTCGAACCGGCAACCTTCCGATTGCCAGTGCAGATCCCTAGCCTCAGAGCCACCACTCAGCCAAAGAGAGAACTGTCCCTTGACAAGTCAGGTTGTGCTGGAAATGCTTCAGGGCTGTGAACATTTTGGGTCATGTTGTGTAAATGGACAATTTTTATACATGCCCAGAATTGTTCAGGGAGCTAAAGAGCAGGGGAATTGGAGCTTGTGGCACAGTGAGTGTGAACAGGAGACACAGGCTGAAGATGAAAAGAGGCGACAATACGGTTTTCATGCAGGCAGAAAACTTGGTGGCAGTGGCATGGCACGATGTCAAACGGGTGACTTGTCTCTCTACCGTACACACTAACAATATATGTGAGAAAATGCAGCAACAGACAATTGAAAAGGAAACACCAGTGCAACACATATTGTAAGCAATGCAGTGTGGCAATGCATGCAATTGGCTGCTTTGAGCGATATCATACTTTGTAGGACTTTGCTGTGTAACATGTATGTGATATGTATGTGAAATCATATAGTATGCAGGCTAATACAACATGCAAGACAGTAAGATTTGTCAAAAGTAAATATTTTTTGCTGATTTTATATGTTAAACAATTGCTTTGTGTTCTTTTTTTAAAAAAAGTTAGTTTTTGAAAAAATATTCAGCCCTGGGAGAAAAGAGACAAAAAAAAAAAATTAGCCCTAAAAGAGTTAAACGATATCCAAACAAAAATGATCTGTGAAGTGAGCCAACAGATGAGCAGGGGGCTATTCCACGAATATTTGAAGCAAAGACTTAGCTGAGGACTCCTTGCTTTTCAATTGAGGCTTAGTTAGTTCTATGCACATCAAGCGTTTCTCATTAACTCAAGGCGGGAATCAGCAATCCCCAATTATGCACACACTTGTGAGGTTTAAACAGCCCTAAGAAACAATTGTCGATAACAGGGTTATGTGAAGCTTAGAGGATAGTGGAAAATCTGCACTTTGAGTACCTGTGACTTTAAAGCGTGAAACTGTTGCAATGCATGGCGTGTTATAGGATATCCATGAAAAGTTAAGTTTTATTTAATTGTCATAAAATAGAAGAACACAACACTGATAGTGGTATTCCTTTCAGCATTTGATCAAGAAATACTAGTTAATCAATAATAACACATATGTATCTGCTGTTAAGAAAGTTATAGAGGTTGTGAGGCAAGCCAGATCAATGCCTAAGTACATTATGGTTCTGAAATTGTTACATTGCGTAATTAAATATTGATGTCATTATTCACATTAACAAATGTAAATGTTAATTTGTGAACGCCATACTTGAAACTCATAATACAAGTATTCAGTAGCAGGAATTTTTCTCTGAGGTTTTGTTGCCAATTGAATGGCAATTTTGTTAACTCCAAATCCACAACATTATGTTAAGCTTCACTTTTAGCCTGGTATAGACCAGGCTAAGAAATGATGCTTCATTGCCTCAGTTAATGAAATTAAAAGGGGCTCGGACAAGCTTGGCATCTCCATTTAAACAAAGCTTACATGCTAAGTGCGCTTCGTGGAATACTCCCCAGTTATGTCAGTGCCTCAAACACCAACTAATTTCACTTCAACCAGTTTTTAAATTAAAATCCAATCCATACTGTAAATTTAACCCATAGTTTCATTCCATTGTTTGTTAGTGCTCTCATTCTGCCACAGCAGATATTTCCAAAACTGATCTTTTTATTTATTCCCAAAGAGCACTGTCAGAATACTGTATTTTGTTGACCCGAGTAGATCAACATTACTGAGACCTTCAACTTTTATTTTTTCTGATATTGTATGATGGATACAATTGCTGGTCATATGTTGGCTTGTTTTCTATCTTAATATTCTTTATTTAAGTAATTGATACTGTTAAGAATTATACATGTGGGGGTGGCACAGTAGCAAAGCTGCCTCGCTGCTCCCTGGTGTTCCCTGTCTGGAGTTTGATTTTTTTCCTGTTGGGTTTCCACTGTGTGCTCCAGTTTCCTTCCAAGGACATGCAGGTTTTAGGATTTGGTGATGCTAAAATGACAGTAGTGTATGTGTGTGCTTGGTTTTTTTTTGCGATGAGCTGATGCCCCGTCCAGGGATTGTTTCTGCCTTGTGCCCAATGCTATCTGGATTGGGCCCATCCCTGGATTGATGGATGTAATCATTAAATGTCCTTCCTTTTCAGAGATATTGTGCCAAGGTGTCCTGGGAATTTAATGGATATTTCGGGCAATTCACAACACCGTAAAGCCGAACGTTGTTTTCTCACCGTGATAATATCTTGCACTGCCACCTGGTAGAATCCTCCAGGTTTACATAAAGTACGAGCCCAAGTACAAACAGTATGCTTGCGTAGCAGCAGCATCTACAGACGTATAGTAAAGTATAAACCTAACCCAAGGGAACTGGCTGAAAAGTTAGGAGTATCTCTGTCAGACTTCACTCCATCGTGCATGCTGTGCCGGAAGCCAATAACCAATTGGCAAGGCACTATATCTAGTTTTCATATAGTGTGGGTGCACATACATAAAAGACAAAATGGGCTAGCATTTTCACTGGTGTTTTGGTTATTCCTTTCTGAGGAATGTGATTGATTTAAATGTGTTAAATACAGTAATCCCTCCTCTATCGCGGGGGTTGCGTTCCAGAGCCACCCGCGAAATAAGAAAATCCGCAAAGTAGAAACCATATGTTTATATGGTTATTTTTATATTGTCATGCTTGGGTCACAGATTTGCGCAGAAACACAGGAGGTTGTAGAGAGACAGGAACGTTATTCAAACACTGCAAACAAACATTTGTCTCTTTTTCAAAAGTTTAAACTGTGCTCCATGACAAGACAGAGATGACAGTTCTGACCTCACAATTAAAAGAATACAAACATATCTTCCTCTTCAAAGGAGTGTGCGTCAGGAGCAGAGACTGTCATAAAGACAGAGAATGCAAACAAATCAATAGGGCTGTTTGGCTTTTAAGTATGCGAAGCACCGCGGCACAAAGCTGTTGAAGGCGGCAGCTCACACCCCCTCTGTCAGGAGCAGGGAGGGAGAGATAGAGAGAGACAGAGAAAAACAAACATGCAAAAATCAATATGTGCCCTTCGAGCTTTTAAGTATGCGAAGCACCGTGCAGCATGTCGCTTCACTAAGCAGCTGCACAGAAGGTAGCAACGTGAAGATAATCTTTCAGCATTTTTAGATGAGCGTCTGTATCGTCTAGGTGTGCGAACAGCCCCCCTGCTCACACCCCCTACGTCAGGATCAGAGAAAGCGCAAGAGTGAGAGAAAAGTAAGTTGGGTAGCTTGTCAGCCATCTGCCAATAGCGTCCCTTGTATGAAATCAACTGAGGAAGCATGTACCAGAAATTAAAAGACCCATTGTCCTCAGAAATCCGCGAACCAGCAAAAAATCCGCGATATATATTTAAATATGCTTACATATAAAATCCGCGATAGAGTGAAGCCGCGAAAGGCGAAGCGCGATATAGCGAGGGATCACTGTAATATAGTGAAATAATTCACTTAATATTTTTTCTATATAATTGTCAAATAATAATGTGAGGTAAAGGTGGCAACAGATTTAATTTGAAAGCATTCATTCCATTTTACATTTGATATCTTATTTGAAAACGTTAGACTTACTGTATACTTTTATTCAATGCAGATTATTGGTAATCAGTTTTTAATTTTTTTCCTCCCGTTTTCTTTTGAGTGGTGTGCTACTTGCATTAGAGTACTTATTTAAGAATATGTAGACTTTGCAAAATTAGAATACCTCTTTTCACAGTAGGGCTAACAACTAAAAAAAGAATTTTCTAATTGATTAGTCTGTCAATTATTTGATTTATTTTTTTTAATCTAATCCACGTTTTGTGCAAATGTGGAAGAATTTTATTTACAAATGTTCAAGTAATCCTTTCAATGCTCACATTCATAACAAAAGTACAAGTATCTAAAATTTACATTTTTTCAAAAAACAGCATGGCAGAACAGTCAACAGAAGTTGCTTGAAATGTGTTGTTTTATTTATCCTCTAGATGGCAGCAAAACAATGAAATGAAATAAACTGGGTGTCAAAGTATTTCAAGGCTACTTTTTTTAAGAGTTACCTTGATAAAGAAATTTTCAATATTGAGTATGATTCAGATTTTGCACTGACATATGAGGATTCTGAGCTGCCAGAAGAAACAGGAAAAAGTGATAATGAGAGTGCGACTGAATTATTCCCCTATTCACATTTTATGGATGTTGTGAGAGAGGACATGAAAGTGATGGGTGTAATAGAACAAGATGCTGTGACAACTCCTAACGGGAGCAGCTGAAAAAAGATTCACATTACTATGATTTGTTTTCTTTTAAGCTGCTCCCACATCACACTTGTGTTCCTGTACCGAGTGAGCTTATTCGGATTTCTTACCAGATATAAAACTGAAATGAGTCCACACTTTTTGAGTGCTTTTGTCTTTAACCCTCTACCAGATTTACATCCTCCATATCTACAATATATCAATATTTATTAACGTTAGTGTTTGTCATTGAAGGGACATAGTGTTTATATATATATATATATATATATATATAATATATATATATATATATAAATACATAAGAAAGCAACTAACTGATAACAAAATTAGTTAATTTACTAGGGCTGCAGGAACATGTTTATGTCAAAAAGCTGTTAAATTTTTGTGTGTATTGTTGGACAGCTGCTTTTCTGTTCATGAAGCATAAGTAGAGAAAAGCCAAGCAAAATGACACCTTTCATTGGCTAACTAAAAAGATTACAATATGCAAGCTTTCGAGGCAACTCAGGTCCCTTCTTCAGGGAAGATGTAATCAATTACATCTTGCCTGAAGAAGGGGCCTGAGTTGCCTCGAAAGCTTGCATATTGTAATCTTTTTAGTTAGCCAATAAAAGGTGTCAATTTGCTTGGCTTTTCTCTACATTCATAATGGCTAACACAGTACAACACCCTAGTACTGAAGCATAAGTAAAAGTTAAAATTTCATGGATAGAGTTAACATGACATAACATTTACAGATAAACATGAAGTTTGCAGTTAATTCTCTCTTTCAGCATTCTTTGCAGCTCATTCATTAACATTAGGTGATCTAAATTTAGTTCAAGTTTCAGCTGTGGCCTTTTGTTGTTGTGTGTTTTTTTTTTTTTTTTGTTTTTTTTGAGAAGTTGTAGCAATTTGAGACTTTAGGGAAAAATTAATGCTGCACTTCCATTACCATTTTTTCAGATATGATTTGTGAATACAAGAATTTTTAAATGAGTATTTTTTTTTTTTTTTTTTGGATCCATACTATTCTGGGTTTTTGTCTGTTTGTTTATTTTCAGGTTTGTCACAACAAAAGAAAAATTCCATGAGTTCATAGATTGTGCTGGTAAACATTCAGATAAAAGTGTGGAAAATGAGTCGACGACTAATCAAGACTCCTCCATACATGAAACAGATGAACCAGAGTGCAAAAGAATAAAACTGGATGAAGGTCAGGAAGACAATCTAAAAAGTAAAAGTGATGATAAGGTGAAAGATAATCAGAAAAAGAAACTAAGGGGACAAAACAAATCTAGGCCCCATGTGAAACCCAACTGCTATGATGACAAAAAACTTTGCCCATCTGTGACACAGGTACAAAAAATTGCCCATCACTTTTTTAGTTTTCAGTTCAATATTCAAATTTGTTACTAAGGTGTGTTTGTTATACAGATTGAGTTGACATGTTGAAAAATCTCTTTAAAGGGGCTGCTATTTGTGTTGAATACAACACCCAGTTGCTGTCTGTGTGGAGTAGGGCTCTCAGATTATATAAAAATTACAGTTGGAATACTTTTATTAAAAATAAGTAAATATTTGCATATATTCAAATGTAAGTTAAAACTATGAAATGCTACTACATTTACATTTTGTATGTTAATGTGCCTTTGTATGTTTTATAATTATTTTTGCTTGTGATGCCTCTGCAAAGCATGTAGTGCTTCTGACTCCTGCATCGACGCAGCATCCTTGTAAAAAACATAGCTCTTTATAAAAATGGGATTTTCTCTGCATGAAAACTGACATGATCAAAGGGAAGAGTGAAACCAGGACACTTCACATACCTATAAATGCTGTTTAAATTTCGTAATTCTAAAGATGTTCTACTAATAAAAGTCAAATCACAAATAGGGCAGTTATTTCCCATTATGTTTAATGAGAAAGCAAACCATTGTGTGTTTTCTGCAGTGATTGCTTAATAGTTTTAATCCCCAGCAAATTAGCGATTTTTTCTGTTAGAGAGTGAAACGTGTCGGGATAAGGAGCAAAACAATACTTTTAGAGAGCTGAAGGAGTGTTTAAAAGTAGTTGTTAGTACACCCTTTATTCAAAAAGCAGAGTAGTGCAGTAGAAGAATCTGTCACTTTTATAAATAACGAATCAAACTAATAATTTAAATTAAAAAAACTGATCGCAGAAGAGATCTGCAAAATACAGAAGTATTGCAGCATAGGGTGTCTGGAACAACACAATGCCAAAATTAGTGTAAGGTAATATAAGGGACCATTCTTGTACAATCGAATGTCAGTGGTTACCTTTGAATAAGAATTTTTTTTTCCATGTAGATTCAAATTGTATTCGATCTGAGAGCCCTGGGGCCTCATGTATAACGGCGTGCATAGAATTCACACTATTAACATGGCGTACGGACAAAAGCGTAAATGTGCTTACGCACAAAAAAATCCAGATGCATAAATCTGTGCGTACGCCAACTTCCATGTTCTTCCACTACATAAATCCCAGTCAGCGTGAAAAGTAATGCACACACCTGCTGTCCTGCCCCAACTCCTCCCAGAATTGCGCCTCTTTGAATATGCAAATCAATATAAGTAGCCCTTAAGCTCAGCCTTCTATGAAAAGACAATGTTAAGTGCACGGGGGAAAATAGAAAAATTTCAGCGATTACCAAGTGGAGGCAAGGAAAAACATACTATTTGTTGGTTTAAGCAGTAATATAATCAACAAAAGGAAGTTGATCGAGTGACCATAGCGTGTCGGGGAAACTCGAAAGCTCATGTTGACAAAGTCGCACAGTGCCCGAAATAAAAAAGAAGTTGTCACATATCAAAAGTTGCCGTGAAAAGGCAAGTCGTAGCCCACTGTCTGTCATATGAAAGCTTATGTGGGTACAGAGAAAAAAAAAGGCACACAGTGGGGGGAAAAAAGCACGAAAAGTCAACTTTAATCTTGAAACTTCCACTTTAATCACAGTTTATTTTGTCATTAAAGTAGATCATCATAAACTTCATCTTAAAATTGTTTAATTTACTAGTTTCTCAAATCCCATCGTAACTAAAGTAGCGCGTTAAATGCTTTGTTTTGTATTTGATCTTCTGTGTGCTCTGTGTGTGAATCACTATGTACTTCCGGGCTTTCTCTGCCTCCGACAGGACACAGAATCCATTACATTCGTGATATTACAGCTCTCAGAATAATTAAAATACAGAGATGTATACTTGATATCATTTTCATGATGATAGGAGTTAAAGCATGTTATTAAACATGGGAACACGGTGGTGCAGTGATTGTTCATGTCTCATGCTAGATGCTTGCTGCGCCATGCACGACCTTCAATGAAATAATTTATTGTAGCAGTACTGTCTCTTTCAAACGTACTAACCCCCCCCCCTAATTCCTGTAATTCCTTTTCTTTCTCCAAATATCCAATCAGCTCTGTAATAGACGTTAAGCCATCTATAAGCTTAGAACGCCGATTCTTCAAAACTTTTAAGGAACATTGAAATATCTTCGTAGTATGTGTTTAATTATTCTATCCATCTGTCCTTCCAGTGTCGCGTCAGCACCAGCAAGAATACAGCGCGGGGCAGGAACAGTCCCTGAACTAGCTAGCGCTGCGGCGCTGTGTCCTCACATGTTTAACACTAGAATTGCCAGAGTCTACGAAAAAACTCATAGATCCGGCCCACCTTAAAACCGTTCTCACCTCTCTTTTGTCTTCTAAATGTGCCGATTAAGACGAGCAGCAAGCAGCTGGCTATTCCATCCCCCACCGTCGCAGAACGTTCACTAAGTTTTCCCAGCTCATGCCTTGTTTGATTATCTGGGGGTGCCTGAACTGCTCCTTCAGCTCTCTGTTTTAGAGTGGAAATAATAGATGTTATTTGGAACACAAGCATTTCATGTGTGTTCTGTTTCTACAGTAATCTGTGTAAACATGTTAAAACAAACTTTTTCATATTTTAGTAATAAATGTTACAAAATGTAGGCATAAACTATAGAATGTGTGAAGCCTGACGTCCAAACATCAAATAAACACTTTCACAAAAGGTTCAAGAACAACACAACACCTTCCGTGGCATAACACTAAGATTTACTGACTCAGAGCACAGCAACCCTGCCGTGCCTTAGAGCAGGGGTTCCCAAACTTTTGGACGTCAAGTACCACCTGAGGTTAAGTGAGTTGCGTTGCGTACCACCCGAATTTTTAACAAAAAATAAAAAAACAAGTACTGCAATGAATGATTAATTCTTAATTAGGTAATATACAGCAAATTCACGACACTGACTACAACCACCCTGAAACCTGAATAAAAGTTAAAGAATTGGAAGAAATTATGCATAAAATTAATGAAAAAATTTGTGCATGTACATAAATTGATAAATTCCATCCCGAAACTAAATCCTGCCTTTGGCCTGTATGTAACGCAGTTACCGAAGACGAAATGGTATCGGCTTTGTGCTTAGATCTAGTAACTACAATGCGATACAGCGGCAGTGCATGTATAACAACAAACGCGAGCGGTTTCTGTGAGTCAGAGTTCCCGAAGACTAAATAGTGTCGGCGTTGTGCTTTCATCTAGTGACCAAAAGCTCAAACAGTGAAGAAGTAGAAGTTGACTTCTGCGAAACGGAATTATGGTAGAGTTAAATGAACTAAATACTGATTTGAATAATAGGTTTTATTTATTCGGATGACGAAATTTCACACCACACTAAATTTGGGAATCCACTTATTATTGTATTTAAACAGTTTCATTGGTTTTTGCTCACAACAGGCTTGTCATAAATGCTTTTGCATAGATAAATTTCAGGGACCGCGATGCGTACCACCTGAAAAGGCTCCGCGTACCACTAGTGGTATGCATACCACAGTTTGGGAACCGCTGCCTTAGAGACCCGAGTTCGATTCCCCACTGGGAATGAAGTGTTTTTTTTTTTTTTTTTGTTTTTTTCTTTGTAGCCTCAAACGGACATAAAATTTATAAATTGGTATGCACTGTAAATCGTTAAGTTTAAAATGTCGATCGTAGTTATTTCTGTTGATTGATTAATGCTTTTTTTACTTAGTCAGAACAGGAGGTTATTCAGCTTCTGATCTGACTCTGATAGCGGCAGTATAAATTCACACCCGATCTGACGCTGTTCGTTTTCAAATATTGCATTACTTCGACGATGTTTTCTGATTGGTACTATTCGCGTCATAAAATGATTTCTTCAAAACGTCACATATATTTGTCTTTCTTTTTTTAAAATGTGCGTTGATGACTGCCAGCATGTAGTAGCACACAGCAACTGGCCACCTGCATGTTCTTGCGCGCACTGAATAAGACGGTGCTATATGCAATCATCAGTATCAAATGTTAACAATTAATAGTTCATACACACGCAAGGATCGTCTTTCCTACATTTACAACGTGTGTACCTGTTATAATGTACACACTTCTCTCTATGCTGTGGTTTCTATTACAAACCTGAAAGAAAGACAATATATGTGAAAACATCATCGCACTAAATGCAATATTTGAAAATGAACCCCGTCGGATCGGGTGTGAATTTATGTTGGAACTGGAAATTCTCTGATGTGGAATCAGTTCTGTATGGTTGTGGGCGTGGGTGTGAGTGTTGGACATAATTGGGAATTACTGTGAATGTGCGTGGTGTTTTGAGATAATGAACAGAGCTGCAAATTACAGGTGCTTGTTCAGTGTAATAGGAACCATAGCACAGAGAGGTGTGTACACTGCAACAAGTAAACATGTCGTAAATGTAGGAAGGGCGCTCCTTGGGTGAGCTATAGCGCATCTTTATATGAAAACAGCAGTGTCAGATGGGGAGTGTCTGATGATTGCATATAGCGCTGAAGTTACTGCTCTTTACTATGCTTTCCTCTGCATGTCCTGGAGTACAAAAGAAACAGCATACAGCAAAATGTGGGGACTGGCAGGATTGGGGGAATAAAAACACGCGGTCGTATGTATCGTGATACACTGCAGAGCTGTAGCACGTCTTTATGTGAAAACAACAGTGTCTGATGGGGTAGGGAAGGATCCTGAACGCAACTGAGAGAATGAAAAGTGAATAAAAAAAAATAAATAAATAAAAACAAAGCTAACCTTCACAAATATCATAAATTACACTGACTGTTACAGACTGAAATCAAATGTATCTTTTTATTCTAAAATAGTAAAAATAAAAGCAGTTCACTTCTCAAAAGGGAGTTGTGCAGGATTGAACTTGTGACCTTTTGAGTTATTGAGTTGCTGATACTGTTGCGTCACGGCAGCAGTCATTGTAAATGAGTGTCAATGCCACACACTAAGGCGGCTTTTTTTTTTTTTTCTGCAGGTATATTTTTGAATAAAAGCACACTTGTTCTGTTATATTTGTACTTTTTGTGAAAGTGTTTCTTTGATATTTGGACTTCAGGCTTCATACATTATATAGTTTATGCCTACATTTTGTCATTTACTACTAGAATATAAAAAACGTTTCTGTTTTAAAAATGTGTTTACACAGATTACTGTAGAAACGGAACACACATGAAATGCGTGTGTTCCAAATAACGATCTATTATTTCCACTCTAAAACTCCACTCCCAAGATAATCAATCAAGGCATGAGTTGGGAGAAGTTCGTGCATGTTCTAAGTCAGTGGGGGGATGGAATAGCCGCTGCTTGCAGCTTGTCTTTATCTGCACATTTAGAAGACAAAAGACGATGGCGATAAGAAGCAATTTAAGGTGGGATGGATCTACGAGTTTTTTCGTAGGCTCCGGTAATTCTAGTGTTAATTATAGTGCTGGGCAGTATACCGGTTCATACCAAAAACAGTTTTTTATTTTTGGTATGATACGGATTTTTCTTATACTGCAACACTGGTTTAAATTGCCTAAACGACATTCGGAACGTGGCACAGCTGGAAACTGTTCAAGTGGGGACCTTTTTCACTGCTACACCGCTAAACACAGAGGTGTTGCACGGGGGCTCTTTTTCACTGCTACACTGCTAAATAGGTGTGGTAGTGTAGGTATTGCGTGGTGAAAATGGACAGAGAACATTCCGAAACTGAAGCTGTAGCTGACGATAAAGTTGAACATGATGACACAGAAGAACTTTTGCCAAAAAAAAACGAGTCACGTCCGTAGTCTGGAGATTTGTTAAGTGTTCCCCGAGCTTCTTAAACTGACTTCCTCTTGCACTAAGAGGAGGCCCCAGCAGCAATCGCCGCACAGAATACATTCACTTGATGATATTCCTGCTCTCTGAACATTTAGAATGCTAAGATAAATACTTGATATAATTTTCATGGTGAAATGTATCAAAGCATGTATTAATCATGTGGAGGCACCGCGGCGTGGAGGTTGCACTGCTGCCTTGCAGAAAGGGTATCTCGGGTGTATCCTGTCTTGCATTTGCATGTTTTTCTGGTGGGTTTACTTCAGTTTCCTTTCAAAGTCACGTAGAATGTGGGGTTTTGTTATGCTATATTGACCCTGCTAGTGTATGTTTTGCTCGTATTCACCCTGCGATGTGCTGGCGACTCGTTCAGGGATGGGCGCCACCCTGAATGGATGGTATAATTAAACATGTATAACGAAGATATTTTTAAAGTTCTGAACACTCAGTGGGCTAAGTTTATAACTAGTTTTAATTTCACAAAGACGTTTATCGTGTGGTGATTGGTTATGTGGAGAAAGAAAAATGAAAGATAGGAATTGGGGTTTTGGTACGTCGGATAGAGACAGCACGCGTGGAATAAAGAAAGCCTGCTCAGAAGAACATCCATTGAATTCTGTGTTAGTGTCTCCGACCACCAGATCACAAACCCAACATTTACACAATATTTAAGTTAAACCTGTGCGATACCCATTCATACATCCAGTTTTTTGGAGCCGCGTCACACCTGCCATAATGTTCTCTACACTGAACATACACCTGGGGACCCCTTACTGCGAGGGAGCAGCACTACCGCCTCACTACCGTGCATGTTTAATACCCGCTTTAATTCATTTCATCATGAAAATGATATCAAGTAATTTTCTTAGCATTCTAAATTTTCAGAGAGCAGGAATATCATGAAGTGAATGGATTCTGTGCGGTGATCGCTGTCTCCTCTTAGTGCGGGAGAAGTCAGTTTAAGAAGCGTAGTGATTAACAACTGGGTCGGGGAACACTTAACACAAAGCATTTAATGTGCTACGTTAACTTATGACGGGGTTTGAGAAAATCTAGTAAATTAAACAATGATTTTAGGATGAAGTTTAGTTTATGACATTCTACTTTAATTATAAAGTAAACTATGAGAATAAAGTGGAAATGTCGACTTTATTCTTGACATATGGTTTGATTTTTTCTTCCCCGTGTCCGTATTTTTTTTTTCTTCACCGTGGCCCTAATACGATTCTGTAGGGCTATACCACAAATAGCATTATAAATGCAAGTTATATTATTTATGCATATAGCTCAGCTTGAAGCAAGGTCCATATTAATGCAGTTTGCCTAAATGATGGTTCAGTTGGTAAAGATGTCATCACCAAGATTGCACTTTTTATTTTATTTTAATTTGGTGAATACTGTGTAATGCACCTGGGCTTGAAGCCTTGAAGTAATAGTGCAACTATCAGTAATAATACTATTATTTATTTTATTGTTATTATTTATTAGTTTAAATATTATGCAGTTTAATGATGGTAAAGTTGTTTGAAAAGTCACTTTAATGTGTCAGTGGACAGAGATTGTTAACATTAACAGAAAGTGTAGTTGGTTTACAAAAATATTTACTATTTGTTCCTTTTCTAAGACATGTTCAGTGCAATACAACTTATGACAAGCACTTCTGGATATTTTACTAAGTCTAAATGCCACTTTGGATGGTTGAAAATATGTTGTCAAAGTTATAGTTTAAGTTTTTGCAAAATTTGTTCAATAAAAAGGTTCTATATTTTGACTGAATCTGTCATGCAATGTGATTCCTTCTCTTCACTAGTGCCACCCCCTTGAAAACTATCACTTTATGGGGCCATGCAAACCTGTATTAATACTTGTGTGCACATTAAAATGTTTTTATTGTACAATGTACAATGCACTTGACAGTGGAATAGGTTATTCTTAGCCAGTAACTGCAGTGGAAAATGTGGTTAACATCCACTCATGCATGGGGAAAAAAATTCCGTTGAATACCGTGAAACCAGGATAATTTAGAAAAATACTGTGATGTAGAATTTTGGTCATACCGCCCACCCCTAGTTAGTTATTAACAATATAGATTATTTAAATGAAGTTAGTTATATCTGTATAATAAACATAATTTGCTGCATTTCATCTTAAAAATGATATCGCCATCATATGTAAATATGCGCTTTATAAAGTGGCTCAGGTTGTGCAATATTATACAGTTAGGTCCATAAATATTTGGACAGAGACAACATTTTTCTAATTTTGGTTCTGTACATTACCACAATGAATTTTAAATGAAACAACTCAGATGCAGTTGAAGTGCAGACTTTCAGCTTTAATTCAGTGGGGTGAACAAAACGATTGCATAAAAATGTGAGGCAACTAAAGCATTTTTTAACACAATCCCTTCATTTCAGGGGCTCAAAAGTAATTGGACAAATTAAATAACTGGAAATAAAATGTTCATTTCTAATACTTGGTTGAAAACCCTTTGCTGGTAATGACAGCCTGAAGTCTTGAACTCATGGACATCACCAGATGCTGGGTTTCCTCCTTTTTAATGCTCTGCCAGGCCTTTACTGCAGCAGCTTTCAGTTGCTGGCTGTTTGTGGGCCTTTCTGTCAGAAGTGTAGTCTTCAACAAGTGAAATGCATGCTCAATTGGGTTAAGATCAGGTGACTGACTTGGCCATTCAAGAAATTTCCACTTTTTTGCTTTAATAAACTCCTGGGTTGCTTTGGCTGTATGTTTTGGGTCATTGTCCATCTGTATCATGAAACGCCGCCCAATCAATTTGACTGCATTGAACTGGATTTGAGCAGACAGTATGTCTCTGAACACCTCAGAATTCATTCGGCTGCTTCTGTCCTGTGTCACATCATCAATAAACACTAGTGTCCCAGTGCCACTGGCAGCCATACACGCCCAAGGCATCAAACTGCCTCCACCGTGTTTTACAGATGATGAGGTATGCTTTGGATAATGAGCTGTTCCATGCCTTCTCCATACTTTTTTCTTGCCATCATTCTGGTAGAGGTTGATCTTGGTTTCATCTGTCCAAAGAATGTTTTTTCCAGAACTGTGCTGGCTTTTTTAGATGTTCTTTAGCAAAGTCCAATCGAGCCTTTCTATTCTTGAGGCTTATGAGTGGCTTGCACTTTGCAGTGCACCTTCTGTATTTACTTTCATGCAGTCTTCTCTTTATGGTAGACTTGTATATCGATACGCCTACCCCCTGGAGAGTGTTGTTCACTTGGTTGGCTGTTGTGAAGGGGTTTCTCTTCACCATGGAAATGATTCTGTGATCATCCACCACTGTTGTCTTCCATGAACGTCCAGGTCTTTTTGCGTTGCTGAGTTCACCAGTGCTTTCTTTCTTTCTCGGGATGTACCAAAGTGTAGATTTTGCCACTCGTAATATTGTAGCAATTTCTCAGATGGGTTTTTTCTGTTTTCACAGCTTAAGGATGGCTTCTTTCACCTGCATAGAGAGCTCCTTTGACTGCATGTTGTCTGTTCACAGCAAAATCTTCCACATGCAAGCACCACACCTCAAATCAACTCCAGGCCTTTTATCTGCTTAATTGATCATGACATAACGACGGACTTACCCACACCTGCCCATGAAATAGCCTTTGAGTCAATTGTCCAATTACTTTTGAGCCCCTGAAATGAAGGGATTGTGTTAAAAAATGCTTTAGTTGCCTCACATTTTTATGCAATCATTTTGTTCACCCCACTGAATTAAAGCTGAAAGTCTGCACTTCAACTGCATCTGAGTTGTTTCATTTAAAATTCATTGTGGTAATGTACAGAACCAAAAATAGAAAAATGTTGTCTCTGTCCAAATATTTATGGACCTAACTGTAACTGCATCGCAAGCTTACAGTGAGGTAATTGTACTAATAAGTACAAATAGTTCTACAAGGAGCACTTGATGGACTGATTGAGTGCGTCTATAGTTCTTGGGATGAAACTGTTTCTGAACCGAGAGGTCTGTACAGGAAAGGCTTTGAAGCATTTGCCAAGTGAGTGCAGTCCAAATAGGCAGCATGGCTGAGGCAGCATGTGCTTGATGCTGTATACCAATAATTAATTTACCAATAATTAATACTCCGAGTGGTGCAGTGAGAGTAATATGGAAAAAGATGATCCGCTGTGGCAACCCCTAACGGGAGCAGCTAAAAGAAGAAAAAGAGTGCAGTGAGAGTAACAACGCTAAAGCAGCTATGGTATTTGGAATACTTTGCTATTCCCTGGAACATTATATTGTTACAGGTTAATTACAATCAGATGCATTAAACTAATAAACAATGTGCGGTTAGTTTCGGTGTATACGATAAAGCCACGTCAGGGATGTGGATCTAAAGAAAGGGTAACCACACAGGAACAGTAGCACTGCTTTGACGCTGGGTGCAGCCAGTCTGCAAAACAGAGCGGAGAACTTACGTATGCCAGGGTTGGAGCTACCATGAAAATCTCTGTGGCTTTACACCAAGTTTAGGCTTTATACATCGCAATTTGAGGGTGGAAACGTTCGTACGTAACATACGTAACATTTTTGTTCATACACACCATTTATACATGAGGCCCCTGGTGTGGTGTGTCGTGTTCTCGGAGTTTATATGGCATTTCACACATATCAGAGATGAGCCTATTAATTGTTAATTACATATAGAGCCTATTAATTGTTAATTACATATAGGCCTTGTGTGAATTTGGGTGTGTGCATTAGTGCTGTCAACGGTGGACTAACACCCTGCCCAGGGTAAGTTCTTCTTTTGATCCTGATGTCGATGGAGTAGGTTCTGTCCACCTTGACTTTGAACTGGGTCATCAGTGTTTGAAAATGCTATTTGTAGCCTAATGAAAAATTTACTTCTCATGTGTGGTCAGATTCCTATTTGTCATTTTAAAATGGCATGTTACTTAGGATTTGGGGAGTTACCTGAATGATGGTGACTGCTACATTATTCTTTTTGTGTAGTTTAATGATTGAGAAAATACACAGCCCTTTAAAGCAAAAATTAATGACCTAAGTGCCTGTCTGTTAGTACAATAAGCTTTATTATTAAACTGTGTTGCTAATGATATTTCTTGGTTTGTGGTTTTTTTGTTTTTTTTTTCCTTCTCAGGAATGCCAAAAGAAATGCTTCTTTGGAGAAAAATGCAAATTTCTTCATGATATTCCTACATACCTGTCTTTAAAGCCAGCAGATGTGGGAGATCATTGCTATCTCTTTGAGACTTTCGGGAAATGCCAGTATGGTATTACTTGCAGGTTTGCAAAAGCTCACATTGGTGAGAACTTCCAAAATGTGTTTAATGAAGAGTTAGTGAAAAAATGGCAGGGACAAGTGATGGTGAAAAATACCTTGAGTAAAGAGCTTCAACAGTCCTTGCGCAAAAGAAAATTCAGTTTTAAGGAATCCGAGAAATACCTGAAACAGATAAGTAAGTATAATAAGCAACATAAAAAAGGAAATGGAGAGACTCTTGAACAATGTGAAATGGTCAACAAGGTGGAAGCATGTTCAAAAGCTCAGACTGATGATTCAAATATGGTGAAACAGACTGGCAGTGAATGTGAAACAAATAGTGGACATTTCACTATTGTACCTCCAGAGGCTGAAACACCAGATTTGCCTTCTCAAGATACTTCTGGGAAAGTTCCCTGTATGAAAACACATGGTGCTGTTACTGATGAAGACATTATAAAGCTTAGACCCTGTGAAAAGAAACAAGTGAGTGTGAATTTCAGCTGAATTTAATTGTTTAATTTGGTAATTACAGTATATTAGACTTAATATTTTCCTCAGAGTGACATAACAAAGTACTAATTAGTATTACTTTTCATAGCAGCAGCTAAATGAAAAATCATTGTTAAAATGAGAAAAAATATAATACCATCATCTGAAAAAACTAATTTTTTTTCCTCTTGAATGACAAAATCACACTAATCTGTTCCTGCCCCAGTCCTTGTATTATGTTGTTTTACCTTGTATTTATGTGAGAACTCCTCCTATGAAAGCCACTGCTATCACACAAGCGATTAGGAAGCATATAGTTACCTCAAGAAAAGTAGTGCCAGAAATATACAATATAATAATTATTTCTAGATCACTTTTTTGTTGCAAACAGAAATGTAGAAGGCATGTTTCCCTATATCAAATTTTTTGCTTCTTCGAAGTGGATATATTTGGTAAGTTAAGCTCCCCACTACATAACCCCCCCCCCGGCCCTGTTCCCTTCTGACTTCCATTATAAAACATCAGGATATGCTATGCATATATTTTTTTTTTTTTTTCTTTTTTCAAATTTATTGAAAATACTTAACAGATTTGTGTAGCAAATGCATGCATACATACCATGTTTACGAAGTTAAAAAATACTGAAGCTATCCTTTAACAAAGTAAACTGCAATGCTAAAATGTCAAAGTGCAGCTTATTCATGAGGCACACTATTGTACACCTAAATAATCAAATAAAAAAAAATTCTACGATGACAAATAAAACACACTAGCCAACCCGCGGCGTAGCATACGCCACATAATTATGTATTGATGGGTGAACACTTCCTGAAAGACACAGTTGTCCAAATGGGGTGGGTTTGAGGATACGACGGTAGGTGAATGAAAAGATGGAACTCTGGAGAGGGCAACATACATTTGTCCGTGACTGAAAACTGGAGGACCGCCGTCGCGCCTCCACCTCCCAGAGTGAGGGACGGGGCTGGATGGTGATCAGGTGCGGAACGGGGGGGAGAGGGGAAGGACGCCCATTCCGAACCCTTCACCCCGGCCCCCCCGCCATTCTAGTCTGCTGATTTCTTAGTCATCTCTTAATCATCGTTAAGTACGCACTGCCTGCTCATGTGCCCGCCCCCAACTCCTCACCTGAGTTGCTTTTGTCTGTGTACAGTCCACATGCACCTGTAAGTCACGTTGACTGTTCTTTTTACAAACACCACCTCAGTCGCTTTCGTCTCTGCTACAGTCCACATGCACCTCTGAGCCACGTTGAATTATCATTGTTCTTTTCGGTTCCGGCTGCTTTTCTATACAGTATATAATCCACCAAGTCACCCGACCATGGTAGTAGCGACGGGGGGGGTGTGTACAAAGGGCAGGGACTTAATCAGTGTGAGCGTATGACCCGCACTTACTGGGAATTCCTCGTTCAAGGGAAACAATTACAAGCCCCGGTCTCCATCACGAATGGGGTTCAGCGGCTTCGCCACGCCTCTCGGCGCCGGGTAGACACATGTTGATCCATTCAGTGTAGCGCGCGTGCAGCACCGGACATCTAAGGGCATCACAGACCTGTTATTGCTCAATCTCATGTGGCTGAAAGCCACTTGTCCCTCTAAGAAGTTGGATGCCGACTGCTCTTTTGTTGCGTAACTATTTAGCAGGAGGGAGTCTTGTTCGTTATCAGAATTAACCAGACAAATCACCCCACCAACTAAGAACGGCCATGCACCACCACCCACAGAATCGAGAAAGAGCTATCAATCTGTCAATCCTCTCCGTGTCTGGGCCGGGTGAGGTTTCCCGTGACGAGTGAAATTAAGCGAAAGGCTCCACACCTGGTGGTGCCCTTCCATCAATTTCTTTTAAGTTTCAGCTTTGCAACCATGCTACCCCCAGAACCCAAAGACTTTGGTTACCCGGTTGGCTGCCCGGCGGGTCATGGGAATAACGTCACCGGATCGCCACTCGGGATCGTTCATGGTTGGAACTACGACAGTATGTGATCGTCTTCGAACCTCCGACTTTCATTCTTGATTAATGAAAACATTCTTGGCAAATGCTTTCGCTCTCGCTCGAATTGTTGGTGGGCGGGGCTCTATCGTGCGTGTGCCATGGTCGGCTGCTTAGTGAATTGTTGGTGGGTAGGACTCTGTCTTGCATGCGTCTTGCTTGCCATAGACTTAGTGAATTCTTAGAGTTAGTGGGCGTAGTTCTGTGAGTTGTCGTCGTATCCCATGGGTGTCTTGCGTGACCTATCGGCTGCTTAGTGAATTATATACAGTGCATCCGGAAAGTATTCACAGCGCATCACTTTTTCCACATTTTGTTATGTTACAGCCTTATTCCAAAGTGTGGGCAGGTTTTTCAGCGGCAGGGACTGGGAGACTAGTCAGGATAAAGGGAAATTGACTGCAGCAATGTACAGAGACATCCTGGATGAAAACCTGCTCCAGAGCGCTCTTGACCTCAGACTGGGGCGACGGTTCATCTTTCAGCAGGACAATTACCCTAAGCACACAGCCAAGATATCAAAGGAGCGGCTTCAGGACAACTCTGAATGTCCTTGAGTGGCCCAGCCAGAGCCCAAACTTGAATCCGATTGAACATCTCTGGAGAGATCTTAAAATGGCTGTGCACCGACGCTTCCCATCCAACCTGATGGAGCTTGAGAGGTGCTGCAAAGGAGAATGGGTGAAACTGGCCAAGGATAGGTGTGCCAAGCTTGTGGCATCATATTCAAAAAGACTTGAGGCTGTAATTGCTGCCAAGTGTGCATCGACAAAGTATTGAGCAAAGGCTGTGAATACTTATGTACATGTGATTTCTCAGTTTTTTTTTTTTTTTTTTTTAATAAATTTGCAAAAACCTCAAACTTTTTTCACGTTGTCATTATGGGGTGTTGTGTTGTAGAATTCTGAGGAAAAAAATGAATTTAATCCATTTTGGAATAAGGCTGTAACATAACAAAATGTAGAAAAAGTGATGCGCTGTGAATACTTTCCGGATGCACTGTATATACCAGGGCTACTCAAATATAAATTTGAAAGGTCCACTTACTAAATTTCCATTCAGTCTGAGGTCCGGAAAAGTGCCAGTCAAATTCCAAATAGAGAACTCCAAAAAAAGGCAATCCCCAAACTTTAGAACTATACACAAAAAAATGACATGGTAGGCCTTTTAGTGTGAAAGGTGACACCTTCTTTGTGCCACCAGTTGTTTGAACTTGGGCATAAAAGGTGTGAGGGCAAGGCAGAGGCACTGATGTAAATGTTCATTGGTGAGGGTGTTGCGGTATGTGTTTTTCACCATGTTCATAGTGGAAAAGGCAGATTCACAGCAGTACGTTGAGGGAAACATTGTAAGAATTTGAAGGGCCATCTTCTGCAGGAGAGGAACACCTGCCGCAGTAACCATCTTTGTCCAGAAGGTGACAAGGTCACAGTGAGATTCCTGCAGTGCTAGGTTTTCTTGTAGCTCAATTAACTCTGTTTGCAGAGAAGCAGCACTGGGCCATTGGAAGACTTTTGTGGCTTCATTTGAGAATTCTGCAATATTTTTGACAAGAAATGGATTTTCGATACACAGCAAGACTTGTTTTCCCAAAGGGAAATCTTCAAAGCGAGTTTGGAAATTTTTAATCAGCTTGTCCAGGAATTCAGCATAATTGTGATGGTGATGTTTTCCTGCAGTCTAATCCAAAAGTCTTGGGAAGTGAAGCAGGTCCTGCTGTAAGTCACATTTGAACACCTCCAGCTTCCTCTGGAAAGCACGGACAGCTAACATGAGGTCACACACTGTGCTGTTTTTGCCTTGGAGCTTCATATTAAGGTCATTAAGATGGGAAGTAATGTCCGTTAGAAAAGCAACAATTTCCATTTTCTCGTCATTCTTCATGAAATCCACAAACGGTTTGGCTTTTGCACTCTTCTGATCCAACAGAAATGTCTCCAGCTCTTTCTGCAGTGCCCAAAAACGCTCCAGTACCTTGCCTTTACTAAGCCACCGGACATTGTTGTGAAGGAGCAAATCATCAAATGTTGCATTCACCTCTATTAGAAATGAACGCAATAAACGATGTTGCAAAGCAGAGGATGCTCTCAGATAATTGACTAGTTTCATGACTGTTGTCATGACTTCTGAGTACCTTTCTCCAAGGCTGGCACACAAAACCATCTGGTGAATTATGCAGTGGTATGCCATGAGGTCAGGGTGGTGAGTTCTCAAGCGTGACACTAATCCCCTCTCTTTCCCAATCATACATGGTGCGCCATCAGTAGCAATGGAAACAACATGCTTCAGGTCTATCGCTCTGTCTCTAAGCATCTGTGTCACTGCTTCATAGATATCATCCCCCCTTGTGTGTCCATGGAGGTTTGTGAGACCCAAAACATCTTCATGAAATTCTCCCTTTTCTTCATCAAGAAATCTGACAAAGACCATGAGTTGTGCATTGTCCGTGATATCTGTGGATTCATCCACAGCCAATGAAATGAATTTGGCTTTTTTTATAGCAGAACTAAGTTGTTCAAGCAAATCATCAGCGAGTATTTCAGCTCGTCTTGCAGCAGTGGAATCAGAACAGGGTATTTCGGTTTATTTTCTGGATTATTTCATCCTTTTGAGTCCCTTCAAACAGAGCAGTCACCACTTCACTCATACACTCTTTGACTACTTCAGCATCAGAGAAGGGTTTCTTGTTTTTTTCCCAGGACCCATGCTACTCTTAGTGAGGCTTCTGTTGCCCGCTCCTGTTGTGTGGCTGATCTAACTATTACACTGCTTGTAGCTTCATATGATGATTTCAGCTGGTTTATTTTTATGGTCCTTACCTCTGAGTTCTGAGGGTAATTTTGTTCGAAATGTGCATGCTTGGTTTCATAATGGCGTTTCACATTACCACTTTTGATTATTGCAGATTAAACACATTGGTTTTCTGCTTCCCACGGGGAGCACGAAAGCATATTTTTCTGTCCACTCACTCTTAAATTCGTGGTTTTCAAAATCAACTTTTCTTTTCTTATCAATGTACTGTCTTGAGCCAGCCATCTTCACTTTCAGTCAGCAAAAAAAAATTTCAGTTATTGAAATTTGCACTGCCTGCGAGTGATGAGACTGCCTGTTCACCGACCTGACCTAGAGCACGTGACCGGTACATACATCTGGCTGCCGTGAATGAGCGAGCGAGTATTGGGGGGGAGGCGGGGAGTAGTGGGAACGTTGCTATGACGATACTGTTACAGCTGCTGTGATTGGACATAGATGAAGCAACCAAACCGAGTAGAAACCTCAAAGATATATCGCGCGGAATCACAATTGCGCACTTCATTGAGAACTCATTTGGATTATGATTAAATTTGCATGTTTGTTTTGGCGTCGGTCCAGATTTAACCGTATTTGGGTCCGGATGCGGACCGGAGTCCGCCTATTGAGTACCCTGGGTATATACTGTAGATTTGCTCCTTTTTGCCACGCTTCTTGACTCTCCTGTAATGAATAAGCACCTTCCTAATCAACTTCTGCTTCGGACATTCTGCCTACATTAATAATGAGGCTCCTGCCTCTGCACATGAAGTCACTTCAGGTGTGCCAGCAGGGGAAAAGATGTACTGTATATGTATTTCATAAATATTATGCATACAATAATACATACTGTAATAATACAGTATAATAATTTTAGGCGTTCCATAATCACAGACTTTTGAATCTTTTAAGCTTCTCCGTTGAAATGTCCCTACTGTCTTTCTTGTTCCTATTTTAGATGCATTTTTCCTATTTTCACAAAGTTTTCTTAGATTGGGGTGCCTTCATTTTGCTACCCTCCCTAAACTACAAAGTTCTTTATACAGTACACTCCCATAATTTGCGGGGGTTACATTCTCAGAGCACCCTTGAATTGTGAAAAAACGCAAATTATGGATGTGCTTAAAAAAACGCCCATTTTTATAGTTTAAATAAAACTATAAAAAATATGCCCCCAAAACACTTTAATTTCATTTCAACCTCAGCTTAATACATTACATAAAAAAAGAATGTAAAGGTAAACCCGTATACTATACAGGAGTGTACTGATATGACACCCTCAGTGCTAGAATGTAAAATACCGATGTTACTGCTATATGTACTGTAATTCATGCAAGCGCATTTTCATTGCGAGAAGCCTTACAAGGTGCAGGGCGTTTCAGTGGCATCTTGGGGCTTTAACCCTTAAACTGCCACATACTTGGGGGTTAGTGCATCCCTGGATGCCAAATACTTTTTTGCTGCACTTTTTAAGTAAAGTCACAATTCACAAAGAAAACGTGAAATTTTAATGGGACACATTTTTTTTTCATGCAAAGAGCATCACAATTACTGCAACACTGATCATTTTACACACTGCTAATGAACTGTAAAAACTATTTAAAAAAACTACTGGAACAATATGTACAAGGTGCAACTGACGCCATTGATATTCAGTAAATCACCGAGCCAACTGTGCTTGAACTGGCTGCACGCAAGCACACAGGGGCCAACGCTGATGATTGCAAGCTAGTCTAGTGCAGCGGCTGAAATCCCAGAGACAGTGAGGCTACAGTTCTGCAGGGGCTGGCAGTGGTCATGAGCTGGCTGCTCAATGGATGTATGGCACTGACTGATCAGCTCCGGCGTGCTGGTAAATTGCACTGGGAACCGGCAATAGCCGATTGCAGCGTTCAATGAATGTACGTCGTCGAATATACTCGGCTCCTATGTGCTGGCACTGGGAAACTACTATAGCCGGTTGTGGCAGTTTAAGGATTAAGAAAAACAAAACGGAAAACTCAAGAACACTTGGCTGGAGATGCGTCACAGGGCAGTAGTCAATTGGCAGCAAGGAGAAATGAATAACACCGTAGCGGTCCGGTGCCGCAAAGATTCACACCATCGAGAAGACGGTGATTATTTTTATGGTGGAGATTCCAGGGACGCACCCAGCCTTGACCCGAACTGCACGCACTCACAAACAGAGACTAAAACAAAACAAACCGGTAATCAAACAGCAAATAAAGAATGTAATGAAAACGATACCACCCCTGTTCCCCTTATGGCGATTATACATTAAAGTCTATGAAAAATGGCAACGGATGAAGTGTAATGATGAAGAGATCCAGAGATCTGCACGTTGAATGGGAATGTAAAGATAGTCCTACCGGTAGTTCCTGAAATGGTGAAGATGGGTGGACGGGTTCAGGAGCGCTCCTTTCTTCGCAGGATGGCAATGAATCCACTTACAGTCCTCCTGTACACATGCAGATGGCAGACAATCCAGACCCCAACCACAAAACGATCTAGGACAAAATGAATAAGTACAGGTAACTCAACAGAAGGCAGGCAGAGAGACAAGAACTTGAAATGCAAATTACAAAAACTTTTTTTTTCCCTTTGGTCGCCGGCCCCCTTTTTTAAAAGCCGCGCTGACATCCTTTGACCCCAAAAGCCCCTGCACCCTCAGCAGAAGACCAATCAGAGCCACTGCAAGGACTGCTGGGAATCAGTTTCAAATTCTAGTAGAGTACAACGCTCTCGGATTGGCTACTTTCACCATCCCAAGCCGCGTTTTCCTCTACGGTTGCTTCCTGTTCTGTCTACAGTGCAGTATTGCCACGAAAAAAGGCATAAAAAATTGCGGAGGATATTTGCGGTTTCCGCTAACAATTATTAGTTAGGTTCTAAGGAAAAATCCGCAAACGACTGAGGCTGTGAACCCTGAACCGCGTGTTTGCAGGGGTCTACTGTATTTAGACATTTTCTTGAGACTGATGGAACACCCTTCTTTTTGACGTGTATCTTTAATATAGTTGAGTCCAATCTCAAGTGTTTTTATCTGTTCACTTTCTGTCTTGCAAACATTTGCTCACTGACTATATCAGTACTCTGTTTAAATGCAGAGCACACTGGGGGAAGAGAGAATTGTCAAAGATAGTCACTGGCTGACCTAGGAAGTAAACTTAGTGTCTTGGGCTCTGAGGCTGAAAGCACTTTGCATATGTGTTGCTGTGAGATGTATTATGATAATGTTAATTAATTGTGATGCTATATGTTACCTTTGTTGTAAATTTATGCATACAGAGTATTAGTGTGTGTGTGTGTACTGTTCAAAAATTTTAGAACACCCTAATTTTTCCAGTTTTTATTGTACTTTAAGCAGTTCATGTCCAGTGATTAGAAATTATACAAAGTACATTGTGCAGTAAAACTGTAAACTGCCAGAGGTTTTAGAAAAAGTTTCTTATTGAAAACTAATTTTTAGAGTTATATTAGTAAGACATTTTTCAGGGAGCAAGTAATGGGTAGACAACTTTTCTGCAGCATTGTAAGGTAATTAAGCCATGAATGTTGGTGCAAAAATTCCTAAAGGAGTTCCACCTTTTGTTGATTACCGTCTGTATAAAAACTGTGTTGGAGCAAAATGTGTTGCTGTACCCTCTGAAACATTATTTGGACAATGGTGAACTGTATATATTGTTATCATAATGATAAGAAAAATGCAATTAATATAGTAAGACCAACAGCTCATTATAACAAAGGTAATTGAAAAGAAAGCCACGGAGTACAATTTCCTACACTGTCGAATCTGAAGGAAACTCTTATAGGAACATGTTAAGGAGACCCAAATGCACTATAGAATTAGAATACAAGTATCTAAGTCTCAACAACTTGTGTGATAGGCGCCTCACAGGACAGTAATTGAAATCGTTAAGTATCACTTTCAGGTGTGCAAAGAAGGCTTAGAGCCACAGGTTTGATGGGTCGAGTAGTAAGAAAGTCATTGCTAAAATTGCAAAATAAGAAAACAATGTTTGTTTCAGCAATGTTCCTGGGTTTGGAAACATGGACAGTCTCTGTGTACTCTGAATTTAAAGCTTAGAACAAATAAACAACCAATGTTTATTGATACTGCATGGCTTGAAGATGTTCTATTACATAAGCTTTTGACTCCGAGAAACCAGTCTTCATGCACATACTGTACTCTGTGTTCTCACTATTCTAAAGTGGCAATTTGAAAATAAAATGCTTGATTAGTTTTATGGCTACTGAACTCTGAAACGTTTTTTCTTTCCAAAAGTGTCACTGTATTTTTGTTAACATTTCAGGTTTCTACTTAAAATCACCTTTTTTGCTTTGCCTTTTAAAGCAGCTCCTCATGTTTAATATTTTTTTTTTTTTTGGTAATACCATACTAATGCCAGTTTAACTACATATACATATTAGATAGATAGATAGATAGATAGATACAGCTTTTTGTGTAGGTTTTTAGAATTATATTTAATTCTTTGTTATGTTTGAAGAATCCTGTTGTGGTATGTTGTTCTGAATTGTATTGTTATGTAAAGGACATTGTGAATATCTGTTCCTTGAAATATGCTATATGAAAATATTTGTTACAAGTTTATTCATATTTGGCATTCACTTACCTGATTTTGATTTTGGTTTTTCCTTATTTCCACAGATATCAATTTTCCAAGGTTTTAACCAAATGTGCTTTTATATTTTAAGGTGGATTTCCAAGATAAACTTTACCTTGCACCTTTGACAACGGTAAGCAGAAATAGTTATCTGCTAGAAGCAGCATTGTCATTTTCTGAGTTATGTTTAAGGTGTTGTTATTTAATGAGTGTTTGACATTAATGACAGCATACATTGCTTATGTCAAAACAGTAATAAAGTGTAAATAGAATTTTTTGGTGACTTAGTCCTTTTTTAATATGCTTCTTCTTTCGGCTGCTCCCATTAGGTGTCGCCACAACAGATCATCTTTCTGTCTTCTGCATCTTGTTCTGTTACACCCATCACCTGCATGTCCTTTCTCACTACAGCCATAAACCTTCTCTTAGGCCTTCCCCTTTTCCTCTTCCCTGGCAGCTCTATCCTTAGCATCCTTCTCCCAATATAATCGACATCTCTCCTCTGCACATGTCCAAACCAACGCAATCTCGCCTCTCTAACTTTGTCTCCCAACCGTCCAAAATGAGCTGACCCTCTAATGTACTAATTTCTAATCTTATCCATCCTTGTCACACCCAGTGCAAATCTTAGCATCTTTAACTCTGCTACCTCCAGCTCTGTCTCCTGGTTTCTGGTCAGTGCCACTGTCTCCAACCCATATAACATAGCTAGTCTAACTACTGTCCTGTAGACCTTCCCTTTCACTTTTGCTGATATCTGTCTGTCACAAATCATTCCTGACACTCTTCTCCACCCATTCCACCCTGCCTGCACTCTTTTTCACCTTTCTTCCACAATCCCCATTACTCTGTACTGTTGATCCCAAGTATTTAAACTCATCCACCTTCACCAGATCTACTCCTTGCATCCTCACCATTCCACTGACCTCCCTCTCATATACACACATGTATTCTGTCTTGTTCCTACTGACCTTCATTCCTCTCCTCTCTAGAGCATATCTCCACCTCTCCAGGGTCTCCTCGACGTGCTCCGTACTATCGCTACAGATCACAATGTCATCAGCAAACATAGTCCACGGGGACTCTTGTCTAATCTCATCTATCTGCCTGTCCATCACCATTGCAAATAAGAAAGAGCTCAGAGCCGATCCCTGATGTAATCCCACCTCCACCTTGAATTCATCAGTCACTCCTATCGCAGACCTTACCACTGTCACACTTCCCTCGTACATATCTTGTACAACTCTTACATACTTCTCTGCCACTCCCGACTTCCTCATACAATACCACAGCTTCTCTCGAGGCACCCTGTCATATGCTTTCTCCAGGTCTACAACGATGCAATGCAACTTCTTCTGGCCTTCTCTATACTTCTCCATCAACACCCTCAGAGCAAACCTCACATCTGTGGTTCTCTTTCTTGGCATGAAACCATATTGCTGCTCACTAATCATCACCTCACTTCTTAACCTAGCTTCCACTACTCTTTCACATAACTTCATGCTGTTGCTCATCAATTTTATCCCCCTCCTGCACATCGCCCTTATTCTTAAATATCAAAACCAGTACACTTCCTCTCCACTCCTCAGGCATCCTCTCGCTTTCCAAGATTCCATTAAACACTCTTAGTTAAAAACTCAACTGCCATCTCTCCTATACACCTCCATGCTTCCAAGAGGTATGTCATCTGGACCAACAGCTTTTCCATTTTTCATCCTCTTCATAGCTGTCCTTACTACTTCCTTGCTAATCCATTGCATTTCCTGATTCACTATCTCCACATCATCCAACTTTCTCTCTCTTGTTCTTTTCATTCATCAGACTCTCAAAATACTCTTTCCATCTGCTCAACACACTCTCCTCGCTTGTGAGTATGTTTCCATCTTTATCCTTTATTACCCTAACCTGCTGCACATCTTTCCCAGCTCGGTCCCTCTGTCTAGCCAATCAGTACAGGTCCTTTTCTCCATCCTTAGTGTCTAGCCTCTCATACAACTCATCATATGTCTTTTTCTTTAGCCTTCAATGCCTCTCTCTTCATCTAGCGTCTTATCTCCTTGTACTCTTGTCTACTTTCTGCATCTCTCTGACTATTCCACTTCTTCTTTGCCATCCTCTTCCTCTGTATACTCTCCTGTACTTCCCCATTCCAACACCAAATTTCCTTTTTCCAGATTTTCACACCAAGCACCCTTCTTGCTGTCACCCTTACTACATCTGCTGTAGTTTCCCAAATGTCTGGTAATTCTTCACTACCACTCTTCACTGCCTGTCTCACCTTCTCCCTAAACTCAACCTTGCAGTCTTCCTTTTTCAACTTCCACCATTTGATCCTTGGCTCTGCCCTCACTCTATTCCTCTTCTTGATCTCCAATGTCATCCTACAGACCACCATCATATGCTGCTTAACTACACTTTCCCCTGCCACCGCTTTGCAGTCTTCAATCTCCTTCACATAGATTATATCCTATGCAGAAGAGTCAATTGTATGTAGCCCTATGTTCCTCCCTCTTCTTAAAATATGTATTCACCACAGCTATGTCCATCCTTTTGGCAAAATCGACTATCCTCTGAACTTCATTCCTCTCCTTGACGCCATGCCTACCCATCACCTCCTCATCTCCTCTTTTCCCTTTACCAACATCTCCATTGAAGTCCGCTCCAATCACCACTTTCTGTCCTTTGGGTACACTGTTCATCACTTCATCCAAATCACTCCAGAAATCTTTTCTCATCCATTGCACGCCCAACTTGTGGGGTATATGCACTAAAAGCATTCATCATCACACCTCCAATTTCAAGCTTCATAATCATTACTCTGTCTGACACTCTTTTAACCTCCAAAACACTCTTGACATACTGTACCTTCAGAATAACCCCTACTCCATTTCTCTTCCTATCCACACCATGATAGAACAATTTGAATCCACCTCCAATCCTCCTTGTCTTACTCCCCTTTCAGTTAGTCTTTTGCACGCACAATATATCCGCCTTCCTTCTCTCCATCATATCTGCTAACTCTCTCCCCTTACCAGTAATACTGCCAACATTCAAAGTTCCTACCCTCAGTTCCACTCTCTTTACCTTTCTCCTCTCCTCCTGCCTCCGGACACGTCTCCCCCCTCTTCTTCTCCTTCTTCTTCAGCCAACAGTAGCCCAGTTTCCGCCAGCACCCTGTTGGCTAGTAGTACTGGTGGCGGTCATTGTTAACCCGGGGTTCTACTGATCCAGTATCGAAATTTTGTGTTGTCCGCATATTGATTTGGCAAAATTTTACACTAGATGCCCTACCTGACGTAACCCTCCCCATTTATCCGGGCTTGGGACTGGCACAAAGAAACACACTGGGTTGTGCATCCCATGTGGCTCGGGTTTAGTCCTTTGTTTAAAAAAAAAAAACAAAAAAAAACATATATATTAAACTCTTTAGCATCAGGCCAATAAAGTGGCCTAAGATTAAAATTTAATACCCAGATATTTCCTAAAGAAGTCTTTCCTAAGGGGTAAATGTGTCAAAATATCTTATTCTGCTTACTTTCCTTGTTCCATCTACTGTATTAAACAGCAAACTGAAAGTTTTTTGACACTGCAAGCTTCTGACACTACATTTGCTTGAGTAAATATCACATAAGCAAATTCTTAGCATGATCGTAAAGAGCTTTTCATTAATCATAAGCATGGTAAGGGCTATAAACTTTTCTTCTAAACCAGGCAGATGCTGTGACTGTTTGCATAACTTGCTTCCATATATAGGGTAGACTTAGGGGCCTGAGGGCATGGCCTGGGCACTCTTACCCCCCATTTAATTTATTAAAAATAATCAGGTTTGGAGAATGTCTATAATTGTTTAAAAAAAAAACAAAAAAAAAAAAACACACGCACACTACCTAGATCATATCAGGATAGTGCACGATACCTCAAATGCAAAAAATCATTTTTCATTTGGACCATGTGGATACGCTATGTCGAGATCTTGTATCCACTGTTGTTCCCTCTTTACACGGCAAGTCTTATTCCAATTATTATTTTGTTCGATGCCAAACATAATTGGTATGTTTTCTGTTTGTGTAAAATGAAGATAGAGGATGGTCAGTTTGGTTTGACCCTCTATGAAACGAAGATGCTGTATAAACCTAAACTTTAATTAATTTTTTTTTCATATATATATATATATATATATATATATATATACACACACACTGTATGTATGTGTATATATACTGTATATATGTATTATCTCATCCCACAAGTCAGACATTGGATACCATTAATACAATTTGTAGTATTCAATTGTAAATTTTGTAAGATAGGTATTTCTTTTTGTGTATGTTTATTACAAATCTGTTTAATTTTTAAATGGAATATGCCATGTAAATCGCTTCCGTGGTTTGATGCTGCACGAAGCATGGACCAGTATATCTTTTAGGTCTTTATTGCATCAATATGCTGGAGTATTTTTTATTAATTTTAATGGTTTAAATGTCTGTTGGGCTTTTTGCAAGTTAAATCGGAGAACCCAGATAGTTTGTCAGGCCTGAACATAAAAAGTAAAAAGCCACCGGGATTGTAATTGCATTATCCCTGAATTTATTCAATAATCTAGGAGATCACCTAATTTTAAAGGCTCCAAAACTGTCCGTCCTATGAAATTATTAGATATAATTTGTGATTTTTCGATAATCTAACCAGTAATTCCAAGTCCATCTTCAATCCATTTATGCCCAGGGTCCGTACAGATCCAAACATATGTAGTTTCGATTTTAGTGTAGAATTTAGTCGTAACATGTTCCTCCCACTGACTTTAGGGTTAGTTGATGCATTAATCCGTAGTAATCTTATATTATAGAAATTTTGTTTTAAGGGAATGGCCATCCCTCACATAGGGACAGAGAAGAAGCAGAGTTCCACAACAGGCACATTATTTAAAGGAGAGTCAGATGAAGTTAAGTTAAAGTTAAGAAAAGAAAAATAACCTGACCAGAGCAAACCCAAAGCCAAGTAAAGTCCATCCAATTCTATCAAACAGATAGTCAAGGTATAGGAGTCCAGGATGTTGTATGCTGTTCAATTCAATAAATTAACATGAATAACGTGTCATGAGAAAAGAAAACTGAGAATAAGAGGCAGACAAATAATCTGACTGGCAACTGTGGTATACCCACATATGTATAATTAATATTAGAATTGTTGCAGAGATACTAGGAATAAGTTTGTCAAACCTCATTTGCAGTGCCCCGCAAAATCTTGCAGGAATACCCCCTCTTATAAAGTGCCTGGAACAGAACATGGGTAGCGTGCTGAACATCCCCTATATTGGTATTGATCCTATAAAACCGAATTATGCCCCGGAAGGTATGTTTAGGGTGATGACTTGACTTAAAGAGCAAAGCCTGTGTGTCTGTCGGTTTGAAATATACTTTGGCCTGTAGTTGTTTGTAAGTAGAGGAATGCGAGCAAAAGGAGATTTCTGTGTCAAGAAAAGAAACTGAATGTGAATCTAGCTTAGGTTGCAATTTTATTGTTGGATGGTGGTGGTTTAAGAGGTGTAAAAATTGATTGAACTTGTCCTTTGTATGTGTCCATATCCCAAAAATATTAAGATACCTGAATTATAAAAATTGGATGCAGGGGCACTTCTCAAATACCCCCTCCTCCCACTCTGCCATATAGATGTTAGCATAGGAGGGCGCAAACTTCTTGCTCATTGCAGTGCCATAAATTTGTAAATAAGTTTTGTTATTAAACTCGAAATCATTACATGTCAAGCTAATCTTCAACAGTTATAAAAATAATGCATCTGGGTCCTCCTGTATAATGGCGTGTGTAGAATTCACAGTAAAACATGGCGTCCGGACAAAAACAGAAATGTGCGTACACACAAAAAAATCCGCATGGATAAATCTGTGCATACACCAACTTCCACGTTCTTCTGCTACATAAATCCCGTTCAGTGTGAAATGTAACGCACATGCATGCGCCTGCCGCCCCACCCCAGCTCCTCTCAGAGTGACTCCTTTTTGAATATGCAAATCAATATAAATAGCCCCTTAAGTTCGGTGTTCTGTAAAAAGGCAATGGCAAAAGCTTGGGAGGGTAGAAAGCAAGTTTTTCCTTGTCTCCATTTGGTATTCACTGAAATTCTTCTATTTGTTTGTTTAAGCAGTGGTATAAATAACAAAAGGAAGTTGATCGAGTGAAATAGAGTGGCAGAGAAATTCAGAAGTTCAAGTTCAAAAAGTCGCACAGTGCTCGAAATAAAAAAAATTAAAAAAATTGGTTAGATATCAAAGTCGCCATGAAAAGGTGAGTCACAGCCCACCATTTGAGTGTCATATGGAAACATATTAGTGTACAGAGAAAAGAAAAAAAGGTTGAAATGTCAACTTTAATCTCGAAATTTCTACTTTAATCATGTGTTTTATTTTGTCATTAAAGTAGAACGTCATAAACTTCATCTTAAAATCGTTTAATTTACTAGTTTCTCAAATCCCATCGTAACTAAAGTAGCACATTAAATGCTTCATATTCTGTGTATTCTTCTATGTACTCTGTGTGAATCACTGTGTTTCTTAAACAGGCTTTCTCTTATGCTGACAGGATGCAGAACACATTACATTCATAAAATTTAAGCTGTCTGAATAATTTACTAAGATGTATACTTGGTATCATTTTCATGATGATAGGAATTAAAGCATGCATTAAATATGGGAGCACAGTGGTGCAGTGGTAGTGACCAGCTGGCGCCCTGTCAAGAGATTGTCCTTTCTTTCTCCAAGTAACCAGTCACCACACACTAAGCTCTGTAATGAATGTCAAACCATCTGTAAGCTTAGAACACAGATTCTTCAAAGCCTTTAAGGAACATTGAAATATCTTCGTAGTACATGTTTAATTGTTCCATCCGTCTTTCCATCCAGGCTCATGCCAATTCCAGCACACATACAGTGCAAGGCAGGAACAATCCCTGAATGGGGCGCCAGCTCATCGCTACCACTGCGCCACTGTGCCCACAAGTTTTAATTATTAACAGTATACATTATTTAAATGAAGTTAAAAATGTAACTGTATAATGTAATATACATACTTTACTGCATTTCATCTTAAAATTATATCAAGAGCTCCAAGAAGGTAGCGCTTGGAAATCCTAAATCAACTTAGAAGCCAGTCGTCATCATAGGTAAATCTGGACTTTCTTCTATTGAATTAAATTGAATTCCTTTATTGTTATTGTATGGTACAATGAGATCCAACATGCAAATCATAAAAAAATGATAAAATAACAGTAATAATAATTATAATACTAATACAGTAAAAAAAAAAAAAACTTATGAAAACATAAGCGCAATATACATGTACATGTATTGCAGATAATGCAAATGGTTTATAACGTGGTTCTAGTTGTGCAATATTACAACAGTAGTACAAGTTTACAGTGAGGTAATTGTACTTATAAGTACAAACAGTTCTACTAGGAGTGCTTGATGGAATGATTGAGTGCTTTTAGAGCTCTTGGGATGAAACTGTTTCTGAACTGCGAGATCCTGACAGGAAAGGCTCTGACGCATTTGCTGTTTGGGGAGCAGTTCAAATAGACTGTGCACATGGCTGAGGCAGTGTGTGCTAGATACTGTATCCCGATAATCCTCTTTCCAATCAGCTGCTGTAGAGCTGTGATTCCACACTTTGATACAGTGGATTAAAATACTCTGAGTGGTGCACTGAGAGTAACAATGCTAAAGCACCTATTGTATTTGGAATAGTTTGGCCACTCCATGGACCATTATACTGTTACAGTTTGATTACAATTAGATACCTTAAACTAATAAACGACATGAGGTTAATTTCAGTTTATTTGATAAAGCCGCATCAGGTATGTGAATCAAAAAATTAAAGGGAAACCACACAAGGAACAGTAGCACTGCTTTGATGCTGGGTGTCGCCAGTTTGTAAAACTGAGCTGAAAACTTGCGTATGCAATGGATTGAGCTGCAGTGAGAATGTGCGTGGCTTTATGGCAAGTTTAGTTTTTAAACATCGTGATATGAGCATGGAAACGGGCATACGCAACATTTTTGTGCATATGCACCCTTTATATATGAGGCCCCTGGTCTTTCTGGATTTGGAAATCTCTCAAAAATATTTGCTATTGCCTTTAGGCCCAAAGAAATATCAATATTGGTGTAAAGCGACTCCACGTCCATGGTAAAAAGAAGTGCACTAGATGGAATATTGTATTTTTTTTCTTATGATGTTGAGAAAATAAAATGTATCCTCAATATAACTCCTATGCTGCTGTGTGATAGAGGGTTCAAGAAAAAATCAATTTACTCCAATATCCAGTAGAATTCTGAAGAACAATTGGATACTATTGGTCTACCCAACGGTACTTCAGAATAAAGAGAAGTTAATTGTATCAAGTTTACAATGTAGACTTTACATATCCTGCTTTAAAGGATCATTTACAGTCGGGCAAAAAAGTATTTAGTCAGCCACCAATTGTGCAAGTTCTCCCACTTAAAAAGATGAGAGAGGCCTGTAATTTTCATCATAGGTATACCTCAACTATGAGAGACAAAATGAGAAAAAAAAATCCAGAAAATCACATTGTCTGATTTTTAAAGAATTTATTTGCAAATTATGGTGGAAAATAAGCATTTGGTCACCTACAAACAAGCAAGATTTCTGGCTCTCACAGACCTGTAACTTCTTCTGTAAGAGGCTCCTCTGTCCTCCACTCATTATCTGTATTAATGACACCTGTTTGAATTCGTTATCAATATAAAAGACACCTGTCCACAACCTCGAACAGTCACACTCCAAACTCCACTATGGCCAAGACCAAAGAGCTGTCAAAGGACACCAGAAACAAAATTGTAGACCTGCACCAGGCTGGGAAGACTGAATCTGCAATAGGTAAGCAGCTTGGTGTGAAGAAATCAACTGTGGGAGCAATTATTAGAAAATGGAAGACATACAAGACCACTGATAATCTCCCTCGATCTGGGGCTCCATGCAAGATCTCACCCCATGGGGTCAAAATGATCACAAGAACGGTGAGCAAAAATCCCAGAACCACACGGGGGACCTAGTGAATGACCTGCAGAGAGCTGGGACCAAAGTAACAAAGGCTACCATCAGTAACACTACGCCGCCAGGGACTCAAATCCAGCAGTGCCAAACGTGTCCCCCTGCTTAAGCCAGTACATGTGCAGGCCCATGTGAAGTTTGCTAGAGCGCATTTGGATGATCCAGAAGAGGAATGAAACCAAAATAGAACTTTTTGGTAAAAACTCTACTCGTCGTGTTTGGAGGAGAAAGAATGCTGAGTTGCATCTAAAGAACACCATACCTACTGTAAAGCATGGGGGTGGAAACATCATGCTTTGGGGCTTTTTCTGCAAAGGGACCAGGACGACTGATCTGTGTAAAGGAAAGAATGAATGGGGCCATGTATTGTCAGATTTTGAGTGAAAACCTCCTTCCATCAGCAAGGGCATTGAAGATGAAACATGGCTGGGTTTTTCAGCATGACAATGATCCCAAACACACCACCCGGGTAACAAAGGAGTGGCTTCGTAAGAAGTATTTCAAGGTCCTGGAGTGGCCTAGCCAGTGTCCAGATCTCAACCCCATAGAAAATCTTTGGAGGGAGTTGAAAGTCCATGTTGCCCAGCGACAGCCCCAAAACATCACTGCTCTAGAGGAGATCTGCATGGAGGAATGGGCCAAAATACCAGCAACAGTGTGTGAAAACCTTGTGAAGACTTACAGAAAATGTTTGACCTCTGTCATTGCCAACAAAGGGTATATAACAAAGTATTGAGATGAACTTTTGTTATTGACCAAATACTTTTTTTCCACCATAATTTGCAAATAAATTCTTTAAAAAAATCCAGAAAATCACATTGTCTGATTTTTGTTGTCATTTTGTCTCTTAGTTGAGGTATACCTATGGTGAAAATTACAGGTCTCTCATCTTTTTAAGTGGGAGAACTTGTACAATTGGTGGCTGACTAAATATTTTTTGCCCCACTGTAACTGACTGCTGACATTTAAGATGAGGAATGTCAGTGCAGTGGCAAATGCATAAATCTCTACCTTCAACAATATACACAATGAATTTGATTTGATCCAGTTTGTGTTGTTTGGATTTTAGATAGAGAGAGCACTTAATTCATCGTCTTAGGGAAATTTGCCTTTTTACAGAAGCGCGCAGGAAGTAAATATATACACATACACTGCGGTCTGAACACACACAAGAATTACTAAACATAGTTATATATTTTCTTCTTTAGCTTTGTGAGCGTCCTTTCCTTCATTCAGCTTTTTCTTCAGTACGTGTTGGTGCATCCTTCAGAGCCTCATTGTCACCAGATTTGAATACTTTTTTATTGCCTCATTCAGAAGACTTTTTAGCTCCTTAGTAATCCAGGGCTTGTTGTTTGGAAAGCAACACACTACCTTTAAGGGTAACACAGTCTTGGCCCAGTAGTTAATACAGTTTGTGATGCAGTAACTGAATCCTTTTGATATTCCCTTTTGACTCGCCCATCATTTCCCAGTCTGCCATTTGAATGCAGTCATTCAGAGCTATTTCGCCCTCCAGGCTCTATTTCCTCACTATTCTGCTGGTAACAGGTTGCCGTCTAATAAGAATATGTACAGGGCATGTGTGTGTTTTCTCCTTCTGTAATGGTATATAGTATTAATGACTTCAATGTATGTAATTTTAGTTTTAAAATGTGAATGCCAGTTTCAATAGGCTGCATGCAACACACTCTTAATGCTATAAAACTTTCTAAATGTTGTTCTTGTCTATGTTCTTGCTTACATTTCATTAAAATATACTTATTACCAGCATAGACTGAACTTCACATCTGTTGCCTTTCCTGAGTTTAGGAGATACAGAATCCAATGTTTGCACATAGACTTTTTTATGTTCATTAAGCTTCTGTATTTTCCTCTCATTGTCTAGTCTCCTGTTACATATGCTTCTCTCATTTAGTCACTGCATTTTGTTGAACATCTCACTTAGTAGGGTATGGTCTCAACAATGATGGTTCTTTTAAGCCTGAAGCACTTGTTTGAAGAATGCTTGGTTGCTTCCATTAATATTCACTATTTTGCAAATATGAACTTTTCTCTCAACGGGGCAGGCAGTCAACAAAATGTCATGTCTCCTTTCAGCTGAAAGCAGTGAAGCACAACTAATGCATGGGTCTTCTAGGTGGAAAGAACTGGGAACAGAATCCCAGTAAACATATCTCCTAAGGTTCTATGAGAATAAATTTGCAAAGTCTCATGCCATTTGCAAACCGTATTCTGTTTTCTATCCTGAGAGGTTTCATAAATACATGATTGATGGCCTAGATATCTGGATTTTCATAATTAACTTCTTATATTACACAGTGATTATTTTGAAATTTGTTTGCAAGTCAGAAATTTCATGATAACATACACATTTCCTGAACTTTATTTTTTTATTTTTTTTTTTTTAACTGTAGTGTGGAAATTTACCTTTCCGACGAATATGCAAGAGGTACGGAGCAGACATCACCTGTGGAGAAATGGCTGTATGCACAAATTTACTGCAAGGTCAGCCATCAGAATGGGCCTTGCTCAAAAGACATCACAGTGAAGATATATTTGGTGTGCAGGTTAGTGTGTGAATGTTTTAATTTAATAGAATGCATTCAGACATAAACGAGCATTTGAATTGAAGACCACTTCCCCTTTCGTCATGTGTCAAGACCAGTAACTGCTTATTCATTGGCTAACATTGCATTTCATGTGATAACAACATTGCAAAGTTTACTGAGAGATGTATACAACTGAAGATTACAAGTTAAACAAAAGCTTGTGAAAATATTATGATTAAGAGAATATGCCCCTGACTTGCATATCCAAGATGCTCCAACAACCAGTAGGTTACTTCACCGGTGTAGTTTCATAGCCTGCCGCTAAACAATTGTGAGATACTCCATTTGAGGATATGAATCTAAATGTAATCACGGGAGGCAGTTCTACAATTTAAAAGATTGTACATGTCTAAATGTTTTCCTGTTTAATTCATGAGAGCATTTTCCAGAAGTGACTTATTTATATTTTAGTAAAAATATATGTGCTTGGGACCGATGACATCACATGAGAATTATGTAACATGAGTAATGTCAGGTTTATTTATGGACATTTTCATATACATTTTTTTTTATTTTGCTGTTGTCCAATGTTGGTCACCACAGACTGTAATGTATCAGGGAAAAAAAAAATTATCTCCCATTTTGCATATAGACATGAGATTAAATTTTTTTCTCGGTGATCACTACAAACTGCATAGGGTAAGTAACAAAGTAGAAAAATATCATTTTGATGTGGAGTATGACTTTAATTTTGATTTCTACAATTTATCTGCTACACTTGGACCTTAGTAGTGTTGTAGCTTTTTACATAAGGAAAACAAAGTAATCTTTGTTGTCAACTTAGATTTTTAATTTCAAATGTTAGCATGGTTGCTTCATGAAATGTGCAAATAGGTGCATTTTTATACTAATCAGACTGTTTAAAAAAAAAAAAAAAAAAATTGTATCTGGAAGTGCGTTTTTTTTTTTGTTTGTTTTGTTTTTATTTTTTTTTTTTTTATTAATCTTTAAGCACAGCCAGGATAGGATCCATATTATGTCTGCAATAAATAATCAGTGTCATCAATGATAAAAATATTTTTCAAAATTTCATTATCTATTATTGTTACCTGTTTAACTCATCGCTAATAACGAGGCAAGTTTTAATTTCCATGCAGTTTTGTGAAACTCGCATTAAAATTAATTTTGCCAACGATTTTGCAATTGTGAAATGTGAAACTCACTTAATTGTGTTTGGGTTTTTACTGATCATTAAAGCTTTATTCATATTTCTCTATTTGTTCTTTTCTGCTGCTAACTAAACCATGTAATCCATACCACACTGGAAAAATCAGTTCTACTTACTGCACTCTTGCAAGTTGATGTGAAAGAGGTGCATATGTTTTTTTTTTCTTCTTTTTTTTAAATGTGTTATGCTGTGTATTTGCCACACAAAGGAACACTAAGATGCACCATCATGTACTGTTTACTGTTTTAGTCACAGAAAAACTCAGTATGTGGAAATTCACTGGTAACAAGTACATTATCCCACCCCTGTTACCTAGCAATTGCCTGATCCTAGCTAAGGATATGTACCGTATGCTTCCCATGGTCCCTCTCCGTAGAAATCTTTATTTAAACACTAAATGTATCATTTAAATTTCACACCTAGTGTAAATTTCTTTCTTGCAAGATCTGTAAAAGTAAAGTCACTCAGTACGTTCACACAACCATTATGTGAGAGAACCTGAAAGTAAAAACACTGCAGTGATAATGATCCCTCTGTCGTTCTTGCTTAGGAGTAATCCTACAGCACTCTGTGTCAGTTTCTTCTGGCAGCTCAAAGTTCTTATCTGACAGTGCACAATCCAAGTCCTCCTCAATATCAAAACGTCTTTGGTAAAGTATTTCTTTTAGTGACAAGATATCCAGTGCTGTAAAGAAAAAGGTAGCTTGAAGTATGCCACATTCCATTCATCTTACAGTCTTTGCTGCCGTCTAAGTGATAATATAAAATATTACATTCTTGGAAATGTTTGTTGATGAAGTTTTTGCTGCCCGGTAGCACTGCTACAATGCAACTCCCAACAGTCCCTACAGTTGATCTGATTGGATGCCTACTAAGGGCGCTGGGGCTACTGGGGACAAGAAGGCCAGCGTGAGTTTTAAAGGAAGCCCAGTTATACAGATAAGACAATGTTTTGTGTCTGGAGTTACCGGTCTGTTTTGTTCTTCCCTGTTGTTGTTGTCCTGGATTATCTCCTGTTCATGTGTATGGACTGTCTGGTGTCTACCTGACCTTCGGAGAAGGAACGCTCCCGATCCCATCACTGTTCATCTTTAGGATATACCAGTAGGATTGTTCTACTACAGTGAGCTGATCTCTGGATTACTCAAACTCCATCATTTCACGACATCGATTACCGTTTCCTATGGACTTTGTTATGGACTTAATAGTGTGTGGTTTTTGTTATTTGATTGTTGCTTAATTTGTGTTTATTGTATATCTCTAGAAAGGAAACTGGGGTGGGATTGGTTTGGTTTGTGTAGTTAGATTTCCTTTTATTATTGTTTAATACATTTGTTAATTTCTGTTTTAATTCCTTTTGCTTTTTGTCTCTGTGGGGGGAGCGTGTGTGAGTTGGGCCAAGGCTGGGGTCCCCACCGAAAAAATAAATAAATCGCCGTCAACAGGCGTTGTGAATTGTAGCTGGGTTTTTAAGACTGCTACTATATAATTGGTATAAATTTGAAACAACTATTAATATAAACAACTACTGTACCTTTTAAAGTGTTAAATTTAGTCTTAAAGTTAGTAAGATGACTTGTTACTATGCACTTTTTGACATATTATTTTAGAGCATATTTTTATTATCTTTATGAAGGAGAGCTTGTGGGTATGTGTGTGTAAAACTCAGATTTACAAATGCAGGCTTTAGGTGACTGTTTAAGGAGGTGCAAGTTTAGGCCTTCTCACATTACGACAGAAAATCGCAGGAAAAGTCCCATCGTCTTCACTTACACAATCTTAAAAAGTCAGAGGAAGTCGCAACACTCCGTTGTAAATCCATTTGCCTATTGTGACATGCAAAGCGATTCACTCCAACTAGTTCACGACTTTGCCCAACAAAACCAAACCGGATTGATGTCTTTAGTTGTAAATGCTAATCCTGAAGTATAGTTCATGTAATGCAGTGATAAGGACAAAGAAGAAAAGTTCATTCATCTGATGTCTTCTGTTTTACATACTACTACAGAACAGAAAAAGAAAAAATGGCCAAGATTGCTGCTGAAGGCGAGAGCCACTATGCATCTAAGTATGCCAGTAGTCAACAGCAAAAAACGGTGCTTGCTAATGGAGCTTTTCATCTTCCTTGAGCTTTGCCAAACTTTCTCCTTACATTTCACATCATGTCACTTTTTTTTTTCTTGTCCTGCCCCTCCTTCAGTTGTCCATCCACCTATTGGTTAGTGGTCCTATTTGTGTGGCCTGTCAAGTATAGAGCATGTACTGTATGTAGCATAATTTTAACAAATATCAAGAAATAAATTTAAAAAAAAAAAAAAAAAGTCAGCTAATTTTTTTCTGTAACATCACCAAATTTGAATGAAATCTGTCAAATGTATTTTTGAAATTTTGAGATATCTAATTTTTTGTTGTTAAGTGAACGTGTATATGCCGGTGTAATGTTCTTTTGTAAAATTTTATGTTCTCTATCTTCCTGAAATATTGCCAACTTTAAAAGAGAAAATTGGAATGCCACACTTGACGTATGGCTGTTTTGCACATAGTTTACAGCAAGCAGTTGCAGAAAATATAACCTACTTTTACACTAAAAAAGAGGGAATAAGAGAGAAATTTGTTCAACTTAGCCCAAGACAATCTATATTAAACCAATTAAAAAGAAACAAGCAAAAAAATACAACATGTATGACATTTTATAGTTGTGGAGTTGGTAAGTTAAATTTGCAAACTAAGCATTTTCCTTTTTTTCTGTTATTTCCCCTAGCACCCCCAAAGTATAGATGCTTCCATATTTAAAAAAAAACACTTTGATGGGTCTTCAAGAGACACTGGAATTTGTCATTAGTATGTAATTGCTGAATCAGATATAGTCTCCATAACAAACCTAGTAAACAAAAATAGAACTTAAGTTCTCTGCCTACAAAGCAAATGTTCATACTGAATGCATGTGCCTGCTTTGTGATTCTTAATTGTACTACAGATGGCCTGATATATAAAGACTTGTCATTTTTATTGCAAGCAGTTTGTCATCTTGCTCCCCCAGTTCCAGAACTGTGGAGCAGTGAGACAACCATCTGCCCTATGCAATGTGGAGTGATCTTCTGTTTTTATATTTATGAAAGGTAAACAGTAGTAGTAGTAGTAGTAGTGTCAACACTGAATATGGTGGGGATGGTGCGCTGCTGACCTCAACTCAGGTCAGTGGGGGGAGTACTTTGAAGACCTCCTCAATCCCACTAACATGCCTTCCAATGAGGAAGCAGAGCGTGGGCACTCGGAGGTGGGCTCTCCCATTTCTGGGACTGAGGTCACCGAGGTGGTCAAAAAACTCCTTGGTGGCAGGGCCCCGGGGGTGGATGAGATACGCCTGGAGTTCCTCAAGGTTCTGGATGTTGTAGGACTGTCTTGGTTGACACGCCTCTGCAACATCGCATGAACATCCGGGACAGTGCTTATGGATTGACAGACTGGGGTGGTGGTCCCCCTCTTTAAGAAGGTGGACCGGAGAGTGTGTTCCAACTACAGAGGGACCACACTCCTCAGCCTCCCTGGAAAAGTCTATTCAGGGGTCCTGGAGAGGAGTGTCCATCAGATAGACGAACCTCAGATTCAGGAGGAACAGTGTGGTTTTCGTCCTGGTCGCGGAACAGTGGACCAGCACTACACCCTTGCCAGGGTCGTGGATGGTTAATGGGAGTTTGCCCAACCAGTCTACATGTGTTTTGTGGACTTGGAAAAGGCGTTCGACCCTGTCCCTCGGGGAAACCTGTGGGGGGTGCTCCGAGAGTATGGGGTTCCGGACGCCCTGATAAAGACTGTTCGGTCCCTGTACAACCTGTGTCAGAGCTTGGTCTGCATTGCCGGCAGTAAGTCAAAACCATTTCCAGTGAGAGTTGGACTCCGTCAGGGCTGCCCTTTGTCACCGATTCTGTTCATAACTTTTATAGACAGAATTTCTAGGTGCAGCCAGGGCGTTGAGGGGGTCCGGTTTGGTGGGCTCAGGATTGGGTCACTGCTTTTTGAAAATGATGTTGTCCTGTTTGCTTCATCAGGCTGTGATCTTCAGCTCTCTCTCTCTGGATCGGTTTGCGGCTGGGATGGGAATCGGCACCTCTAAATCCGAGACCATTGTCCTCCGCTGGAAAAGGGTGGAGTGCCCTCTCAGGGTTGGGAGCGAGATCCTGCCCCAAGTGGAGGAGTTCAAGTTTCTCGGGGCCTTGCTCACGAGTGAGGGAAGAATGAAGCGGGATTTCGACAGGCGGATCGTTGCGGCGTCCGCAATGATGTGGGCTCTGCATCAGTCTGTCGTGGTGTAAAAGGAGCTGAGCCGTAAGGCAAAGTTCTCAATTTACCAGTTGATCTACGCTCCTACCCTCAACTATGGTCGTCGGCTATGGGTAGTGACCGAAAGAATGAGATCGCGAATACAAGCGGCTGAAATGAGTTTCCTCCGCAGGGTGTCTGGGCTTTCCCTTAAAGATAGGGTGAGAAGCTCAGTCATTCGGGAGGAGCTCAGAGTAGAGCCACTGCTCCTCCGCATCGAGAGGAGTCGGATGAGGTGGCTTGGGCATCTGATCAGGATGCCTCCTGGACGCCTCCCTGATGAGGTGTTCTGGGCACATCTAACCGGGAGGAGGCCCCGGGGAAGACCCAAGACACACTGGAGGGACTATGTCTCTCGGCTGGCCTGGGAACGCCTCGGGATTCCTCCGGAAGAGCTAGAAGAAGTGGCCGGGGAGAGGGAAGTCTGGGTATCTCTGCTCAAGCTGTTGCCCCTGTGATCCAATCTCGGATAAGCGGAAGAGGATGGATGGATGGATGGATGAAACTTCAGTAAGCAAACCCCCCTTCACCCCTGTTACTTTAGATCCTGTTGACTAGGAAATTGACAGTATGAGCCCAGGCCATACAAAAGCACTATAACAATTTTTATAACAATTAAAATTAATGGTATACCATTTTTCAAAAATTTTATTTATTTTTTACTTTATTAAGAACTGCTAAATCAGCAATATGCCAGGTAAAAATGTTTTGCATTATTTATCTTGATTTCACTTTCTATATCAGCAAAAGCTAAAATTTTAATAACTGTAGAGAATATATCCATTATATCCATTTTATATTAATGAAACAATTTCAGATCATTGTTTAATTCCCTTTTCATCTGCTCCTTTTTCCTGTAAATGTTTAGTTAAGAATCTGAAGTACTGGACCTATAATTAATAACCATGTATAAAAATATATTAACATTAATACCAGAAACCTGACCATAAAGATCGTAAATGGAGATAAGGAAAGCTGCAGGTTCTGACACAGTAAGGAAGCTGTCTGCAAGGCCAAGACTAATTACATCTTCAGATTCACAGATTTTAATGACAATTTACTAATATTGCCAACTTTTGACTTTTATTTAGATCAATAGCTATCTTGACACACAGGAAGTCTAAACAATCTTACAAAGTTTCACTTAATATCAGTAGCAGCGACTTTAATTTGTTTAATAATAAACGGACTATACAGTCAATTTCTAGATCTAGAACCACTGTATCATAATGTCACTCCTTAGACACACCAGCTTATTCATTTTTAAAAATAATGAAAAAAACTGCATTATTTATTTCCAATATTGCCTTTCCAATTGGTACAAGTTTGTTTCCTCTTCACTACTGTACATATTTAGCATCTCTTTATTCAATAGCAGCATTCTAGAATCATTAAAAGTAGGCATTGTGAGGCTGTATTTAGAGATCAGATTAAAAAACATTTAACCGCAAACAATATAAAAATGTCCATGGAAAAAAAATCTCATGTTCCCTGTTGTAAGGATGTCTCAATATCAGAATTTTTGAATTTGATGCCAGTACCACTGAAAATTTTAAGATGCCCTGATACCAAGGCAAAAACAGAAATCCATTTCAATATCTTTTTATTAAAGTACATCCATCCATTTATTGAAGTGGACATTGTGTAGATATTATGCCTTTTTCTTTAATAGAGTATAAAACATAAATATTGACAGCCACAACAGCTTTAAAATACTGGTATATACATCAAGTAGTTACCCAACTATCACTTAAGTAAACTGGCACTGGCATTCATAAGGTGATCCCACAGTGTAACGGCAAATGGGGAGTTTATAATCTTGGGGGATTTCAGCATAGGGTTTATAAAGAATGATATGTCATGAACTGATTTATTTTTAGTCATGCACATTGTAAATTTATTCTGACATTTTCTGTTCAGTAACTGAAAACTACTGCTTAAAATCCATACTACATATTAAAAATTCAAACATCATTATATATGCACTGTTGAAATAGTGAATTTCAAGATAATTCCAGATATTTCCATTTGAACTGTTTTTGTTTTTAAAGCTGTTTTTGTAAAAATATGTTTTGTCTGGTTTGTCCGTGAACCAGTTAGGTTTGTAATATTTACTATTGTAAGATTTATAAAAAAGTTAAAAGAGTAACTCTTTAGGGATTAGTCAAATTAATGAAAATTTTAAATTTCAGAAACTCATGGTGTTTTTTTCAAATCTTTCCCTCTTTCCTTCCCTCATTGTCCCAATTTTAAAGCTTTCTGTGTGAAATCAAGCTTGTCAGTTTTACATTAATCATTTATTTCAGAACTCTGTTAAAACGGCCCTTGTTTCACTGTTTTCAATGTTTCCTTGCTTGAAAGATCAAACTGTTATTTTTTTGTATTCAGGTGTACAAATCCAGAATTTGAAAATTACTTGGGCTGTCGTTACTTCCACTAAATAAATTTATAACTGAGAAAACATTGCATGCATCCATCCATTTTCCAACCCGCTGAATCCGAACACAGGGTCACGGGGGGTCTGCTGGAGCCAATCCCAGCCAACACAGGGCACAAGGCAGGAACCAATCCTGGGCAGGGTGCCAACCCACCGCAGGAAAACATTACATTCTTCCACATAATTCAATGTATTGCCTATCATTTACTGTACTTTTTGTTTGTTTTGTTTGTTTATTTATTTATTTGTTTATTTATTTATTTTTGTCCTCTTACAGCTTGAGGGAGGCTTTCCGGATACAATGACAAAATGTGCTGAACTCCTTAATCAGACTATTGATGTGGACTTTGTGGATATAAATGTTGGCTGTCCTATCGATCTTGTCTACAATAAGGTATCAAAGTTTAAACTAATATTAAGAAATTTCATGTGCATTCATTTACTGGCTTTCTTATATTGCAATACAGTTTTAAAATGTATTGTTTAGTATACAAGTTGAACAAAATGGAAAAGCCTAACATACAGTGGTGCTAGAAAATATGTGAACACTTTTGAATTTTGTCTAAGCTCTGCAAAGTGGCCTAAAATATGATCAGATTTTTTTATGCAAGTCTTAAAACTAGATGAAGAGAACGGAATTTACTAAATGATACAAAATAGTATGCATGTTTGATTTATTTATTGAGGAAAATGATCCAATGTTTGGATCTGTGTTTGTGCGTTAAAAAAGTAATGTACCTGTAAACCTCTAGAATTATTATTACATTTCAATGGGAAATTAGAGTATTGTGCTTCAATCAGTATGATTGCAATCAGGTATGAGTGGAAGAGGCCCTCCCCTATTTAAACGGCCTAAATTGGGGTCTTTATTATCAGAGATTAATCTTTACTACACAGGTCTGTGGAAATTTGCCATGTCTCTAAGGAAGTTGTTGATGCTCACCAGGCTAGAAAAGGTTAGAAAAACATTTCAATAGAGTTTCTCCAGTCCACTGTCACACATCAAGTACAAATGGAGATAATTCTAAAGTAATCACAAATATTCTAGTGCCACTGTACAAAGTTAATTGAAAGGTGACTCCTCAGACTACAATTTTTTTTTTTTTTATTGCCCAGTAGCCCAGGTTTTGTGCTCCTTACACCAGGTTATGCATCCCTGTGCATTGGCTTTGGATATAAGTGGTTTTCAAATAGAAGCATGCCATTCATTTAATCTTTGTGAAGCCCATAATGTACGTTTTGTGTTGTGAATGGGCCTTAGAGATTCTGATTCAATTCTGTGACAATTTTTAAGGCTGTACTTTAACATGTAGCAGCAATCCCATGAAGGCTTTGTCTATTCTTGTCTGGCTGCAAAAATTTCATTTTCTGTTCCAGTTATGTACCAGTGTGCATCTATGTAGTGTTATGTACTTTTCAAAAGTCAGTTGAAAGCATATTGACTATGGTTAGCTGGGTTCTGAACTCCTCTTATTAAAATGTTTTTCCTGTGCAACGGGTAACGGAGCCTGTAGGTGAATTAATGTACCCTGGCTATGGATGCTCTGATTAATCATCTGCCAGTCGAATTTGATTGAGTCTGATTTTTCACAAAAAAAAAAAAAAAAAAATCAGTGATTTGTAAAAAAGTCAGTCACAAAAACTGATATATTTTCAGCCCCTGCTTTTCTAAGCTTTATGGTAATTTAGTTGCAGTGCTCCTTTATGCAAGGTATTATGGCACACATCTTTTATCAGTGAACGAGAGGCGATTGGTATATTTGCCTTTATGTTAAAGAAAGTGGAGTAATAAAGTGAAAAATGTGTAATTGGAGAAGTCGGCCTATGTAACTAGACAAATGGCAAGAAAAGCTGTTTTTAGGAATCCAGACCTTTATTTTGTCCTTTAAATGAAAATGGGCACCGCTTGAGTTTGGACAGCGAGCTTGTTTAAAATGAAGTAGCTTACACTTTTAATTGGAAAAAGAAAAGATAAAGACGACTATGAAATTGCTGCTTAGTAAACAATAGGGTTTTTCTTAAATATTTGTACTGCGTTTTATTATTTGTTCCTGTATGTCAAACAATTTGCAGCAAGCTTTGCCAGCAAGAGTTGCTTGAAATTTTTTGAAACCAAGATTATTACACTTAATTTTCACTGAAGGTGTCTAAGATGCTTCTGGGTGTAAAGTGGTTTGATACTTCCATCACATGTCTTATTTAAATTAACAAATTGTCTCAAAGTCTGTATATCCAGTGTTGGAACACAGCAAGGATTTGTACAAGTTTATTTACATTTGCATTGAGAAATTTTAAACTTGTAATCAGGAAGGATATTATTGAACAACAGTTACTTGTTGATGCTGGACAATTCAGAATACATTAAACCTAATGACTTTTTCATTGTCCCCATATACAGTACCTAATGAATACAGTTTGTAGATAAAATGTTTTAGGATAACAATGTGTAGACATTACACAAATGCTGGGGACAGAAATTTGCATAAATTTTCTGGGCTTTACTAGAAAAGTATGAAACGCCACACAATAAAATGATACCTAAAAAGCTGCAGACTGAGCTTTTAAGGTTTTGGACTTTTGGAAGAAAAGAACCTAAAACAATATAATATTGTGGACAGCTTTTACTGCTCCCAGGCATTACCCACCTCCTAGCTAATATATTGTGGCATTCTGCAGAGATTCTGAGATTTTTTTCAATAAACATTTAGAGCATGGTAACTTTAAAAAACTTCCTTGACTTGACTGTCTGTCACTCTGGTATTTTAATTGTTGACTTCATGGAGGGTTCCTGATTTAACAAAAACATTAAAACCTGAAGTAGATTGCAATGCAAATACATTGGTAAAGAATTTAAAATGTTAGTTCTTGCAAGGGTACTAATAGAGTAAGGAAAATGATTTTTAAAATTAACTGAAATACAACAATTATGTTTTTATAAACGTTTATATGTCAGTGGTATTGTTTGCAGTGACAATTTGATGCTTTATCTTTGTTATATTAATAATGAAAATGCTGTTTTACAGGCATTACTAGATTTAGTAATTGAAAACTGTAATTCAGGGCCAGTTGTGACTAACTAAATGTCTTATTATTTTAAGTTATGTGCAGTGATTGAAAATTGTATATTTATATTATCTTTCTGTTATTTGTTCTATTATCAGCAGCAGGGAAATTTAAAAATTTCTGCATTACATTTGAAAATTAAACATCACTGGAAAGTTGAAATCAATCAATGATGCATTCTTCTAAATATTTTAGAATATCTTTTTCCTTACATGTAATTTTGTTGAATTCAGGGTGGTGGTTGTGGATTAATGAATCGAGTTAACAAATTTGAGCAGATTGTTCGAGGGATGAACTCGGTAAGTGATCACATATTTTATCTTTTTGAAAAAAACTAATAATTGAAGTATTTAATTTTGTTTAACTGTACAATGATATACCCACAATGTTTATTAAAGCATGATTTAAAAAAAAAATAAAATCTTTCTTTCAGGTTTTAAATGTGCCATTAACTGTAAAAATTCGAACTGGTGTGCAAGAAAAACATAATATAGCTCACAAGCTCATTCCTGATATGAAAACCTGGGGAGTTTCACTAATAACTGTATGTATAATTACAATTGTATAATTTTATCATTGTTATAACCAGCTGAAAAAAAATGTGTACCTTAGTTGATACTTACTTGATATTTCTCTCTCCAACTTTTCTTCCTTCCAAAGCTTCATGGCAGATCACGGGAACAACGGTACACAAAATTAGCTGACTGGGACTATATAGACTACTGTTCTAAAGTAGCCAGTCCAGTTCCTTTATTTGGTAAGAAATAATTTCCTTTTTTTTTTAAATAGTATACAAGATGAATCTTTGGAATACATCCCCTCTGTCCCCCCATGCATTATACCTTCACTGGTTAACTATGTTTGGAGTCATAGACATACTAAGAATTATATTTTCCCCGTCACCCAAAGCTTGTTTTTATATATAGTTAAATTTTGAAGGATGATGAATACAGTAATTTCTTATGCTGCTAATTAGCCTCGGAAAGGAAAAGTAATGACGTGTAGTGATGGCGTAGATTAGTGCTCCTACTCTTGTCAGAAGATTGTGCTGTCCAACCTTGTAAGAAGTTTTGTCTGAAGACTGAAGTGGCATGCCTATTTTAATTTTAAAAGCTGTCATGAGGGATGTGTTGCAGTATCCTTGCTGAAATAATTTTTCATATGGAGTTCAGATACCAAGTACTGGGTGGGTACCAGCTTTTAGAGAAAGTTCAATATAAAGTATGCAAAACACCATCAGTTCAGGCAGAACTCTTTTTATCAATGTCTCACAGCCCTAATGCACAGAATTGATTTTAAATAACAGATTTTTTTTTTATTTTATGAAAAAAATTCAGCACTACATATTGCCAGTTACAGAGTAGTCTTTCATCATCTTTCTCAGATATATACTGTATATACAAAATATTTTGTTTTATAAGTAAATCAATATGATTTATAATCATTAAAACAGAAATCTTCAATTTACAGAGAAGCATCGGGGATTTAAATTTCCTTTAAAAGTAAATGAAAGTATTTCACTATAAGCCAGTTTCTCTTTCACCTTCACAGGACAGAAAGGTGCCCACCTATGGCAGGTGCCGTGAGCAAGTCTAGTGCTAAGGTACAATACAGTTTTGTACTGAACTGTAATAAATGTTAGGCAGGATACATTAATAGTACTAGAATCTGACTTGGATGTTTCATATGCTTTAGAGCAAAGTGAACGGAGTAGCTTGTAGTATCTCACAAGTGGTATAGAGAAGCATTAGTAGTCATCCAAAATTTGAAGGAGAAGCACAGTTTTGGTAAACTATTCCGGATTTGTAAACCATAAGTTGTAAACCACAATCCCATCATACACAATGAAAGACAGAAGAAAACAAGTAGGTCTTAAGCCAACTTTTAAAAACCTCAAATTGAGGATGAAGACCTGATGTGCAGAGGCAAGTCATTCCAAAGCCTAGGAGCAACATCTGAAAAAGCTCTGTCTCCCCTAGACTTCAGCCAAGATCATGGCACTACAAGGAGCAGTTGTCCAGATGACCTCAGTGCTCTTGGTGGCACTCTGTCTGAATTAACTGCATTATGTTGTACTTTGTAACAGGTAGCTAATCTTTATTATCCATACAAATTTGAATTTAGGGAAATAGATATAACTTTATTTGTAGCCAGGGGGAATTTTTGGCATTTTACAAAAGCTCATTAAATAAACAAATAATTACATATACACACACATAATGTGTATATTTTATATCTATTTGTGTATGTATACCCTTACAATACAAAAGTGCGTACACCTGACAAGCCCCAAATAAGGGCAAAACATGTGTACTCTTTTTGTATTCTTTGGCAGATACTGTACAACATATCTATGATCTGCTTCTCGCAACTGAGAGAACATGGCGGATGTTTGCCAACTGGCTGGTCAACCACAAGTGTTACCTGGTAGGTAACCACCCAAATAATTAGACGGTGACCTAATAAAGTAATACTCTGATCTTCACCTTATCAAATAAGCGAACCAGCTGCCATGGCGCAACATCAGAGGCTTCATCTCAGGCGCTGGTGTTAGAGGTTCAATCCCCTTAAGGGGATACAAATGTGCATACACCTCACAAACCCCAATAAGGGTGAAACATGTGTCGTGTACTCTTTGTATCATTTGACAGATACATACATACATACATACATGCAGTATGTATGTATGTACAGTGGTGTGAAAAACTATTTGCCCCCTTCCTGATTTCTTATTCTTTTGCATGTTTGTCACACACAATGTTTCTGATCATCAAACACATTTAACCATTAGTCAAATATAACACAGGTAAACACAAAATGCAGTTTTTAAATGATGGTGTTTATTATTTAGGGAGAAAAAAAATCCAAACCTACATGGCCCTGTGTGAAAAAGTAATTGCCCCCTTGTTAAAAAATAACCTAACTGTGGTGTATCACACCTGAGTTCAATTTCCGTAGCCACCCCCAGGCCTGATTACTGCCACACCTGTTTCAATCAAGAAATCACTTAAATAGGAGCTGCCTGACACAGAGAAGTAGACCAAAAGCACCTCAAAAGCTAGACATCATGCCAAGATCCAAAGAAATTCAGGAACAAATGAGAACAGAAGTAATTGAGATCTATCAGTCTGGTAAAGGTTATAAAGCCATTTCTAAAGCTTTGGGACTCCAGCGAACCACAGTGAGAGCCATTATCCACAAATGGCAAAAACATGGAACAGTGGTGAACCTTCCCAGGAGTGGCCGGCTGACCAAAATTACCCCAAGAGCGCAGAGACGACTCATCCGAGAGGTCACAAAAGACCCCAGGACAACGTCTAAAGAACTGCAGGCCTCACTTGCCTCAATTAAGGTCAGTGTTCACGACTCCACCATAAGAAAGAGACTGGGCAAAAACGGCCTGCATGGCAGATTTCCAAGACGCAAACCACTGTTAAGCAAAAAGAACATTAGGGCTCGTCTCAATTTTGCTAAGAAACATCTCAATGATTGCCAAGACTTTTGGGAAAATACCTTGTGGACTGATGAGTCAAAAGTTGAACTTTTTGGAAGGCAAATGTCCCGTTACATCTGGCATAAAAGGAACACAGCATTTCAGATAAAGAACATCATACCAACAGTAAAATATGGTGGTGGTAGTGTGATGGTCTGGGGTTGTTTTGCTGCTTCAGGACCTGGAAGGCTTGCTGTGATAGATGGAACCATGAATTCTACTGTCTACCAAAAAATCCTGAAGGAGAATGTCCGGCCATCTGTTCGTCAACTCAAGCTGAAGCGATCTTGGGTGCTGCAACAGGACAATGACCCAAAACACACCAGCAAATCCACCTCTAAATGGCTGAAGAAAAACAAAATGAAGACTTTGGAGTGGCCTAGTCAAAGTCCTGACCTGAATCCAATTGAGATGCTATGGCATGACCTTAAAAAGGCGGTTCATGCTAGAAAACCCTCAAATAAAGCTGAATTACAACAATTTTGCAAAGATGAGTGGGCCAATATTCCTCCAGAGTGCTATAAAAGACTCATTGCAAGTTATCGCAAATGCTTGATTGCAGTTATTGCTGCTAAGGGTGGCCCAACCAGTTATTAGGTTCAGGGGGCAATTACTTTTTCACACAGGGCCATGTAGGTTTGGATTTTTTTTTCTCCCTAAATAATAAAAACCACCATTTACAAACTGCATTTTGTGTTTACTTGTGTTATATTTGACTAATGGTTAAATGTGTTTGATGATCAGAAACATTTTGTGTGACAAACATGCAAAAGAATAAGAAATCAGGAAGGGGGCAAATAGTTTTTCACACCTGTATATATATACACACACACACACACGCTATGGTCTGACCACACACCAGAAACACTTGAACAGAAGAAAACTGTTGCTGTCAGTACAAAGGAGCCCCAGTAGCGTTGTTTCTTCTTCTTAATAATTTGCTGGATGAAGGTACTCTGTGTTAATGTGTCATGAACAGGATGTGTAGTATTTTTCATAATGGCAGTCGGTTTTAATTATTTTCCTCTGCTATTACCTCCAGGCAGTCCAGATTGCATCCCATAACTGAGCCTGCCCTTTTAATTAGCTTGTTGATTTGGTGGACCTCTCTTGAAGTAATGTCACCAGCTCAGCACACCACAGCATAGCAAATTGCATTGCCCAACACAGAGTTATAGAAGATGTGAAGGATGTCACTACCTCTGTTAAAGCAATGCAGTTTCCCAATGGGAAAAAAATGCCTGCTCTGCCCTTTCTTATATAGCTCCTCTGTGTTTCGAGACCAGTGCAATGTGTCATTGAGGTGGACCCTTAAGTACTTGTAGGTGTGCACCTCTTCTACATCCACTCCTTGAATAGTGATTGGACAGAGAGGCTCTTTGGTGTGGCGAAAGTCAGTATAACTGGTTCCTTAGTTTTGCTGATATTGAGATGCAAATGCCATGTACAAGGAATTGTAGTGCAAAAACATGTTTTAGCCAGTTTTTAAAAGGTCAAATTACTCATTTTAAAATAAGCATAGACTCCATTGGATGTACTTGAAGGTGACATAGCTGTCTGGTCTGCCTAGAGTCAAATAATATATATGTCAGTACCATATAGTATGTTCGAAGATGAAGTATTTTGAAATAGAATGCACTTGTATGATTCTTCCCATATCTATGTATTAAATCTTACACCGTAGGTAGAAAAAAAAAAATATTTCAACTCTTAGAGTATAAACTAAAGTGTCTTTGACACACTGCCTTGTAGGAGAAATGCTGGCCAAGTGAAGTAGTTATTATTTTCTAGTTTTGGTATGAAAAATGGTACAGGTCCTTTATCCAAAACCAGATTTACACAGATTTTAATTTATATCTGGCCCCAAAACGTGTGTTTTTTTGTTTGTTTGTTTTTTTTTTTTTTTCCTTTTAATTTTTCATTTATAATTTTTTGAATTGCAGAATTGTAAACAAGGGATTGCAGACCTTTATGTGATGTTATATTTAAACTACATATTCAAAGATATTTTACAATTAGGAAATATCCTCTGTGTTAAGTTGCAGGGATACACTTCCGGTCAAAAGTTTTAGAAAACCGCAGTTTTTCTTTAAACTTAATCATTTTTTTTTTCTGTTTTTGCTGACATAAACTTTGAATTAAAACTTCTAGCAGTTTACTGCTTACCTTTTCACTGTTTTAGGTCATTCATTGCATTCCAACTGGTGTTGTAAACCTTTTGGCTGGTAGTATAGATACTTATTACTTGAAGAATAAGGTGCGTTGCATATTACTGTAGTAAAGTATCATGTCCACGTTTTCAGGGAATGGTGATATCCTGTCCTATGAAGATGTGATAAGTGCTAGAAAGACAAGTGTTTCAGGAGTTATGATTGCAAGGTAAGCACAACACTTGAAATGTATTTCACTGTTCTTATCTGTCTGTCTGTCTATTTTGGCTGCAGCTCCATATGAGTTTTGTGCCGTGTTCTCTGCAGTTTGAAAAGTGGTGAATAAATTTAATATAAAACTGAGCATGATGCGTTGTCATAAAGTTTTTTTGCCAAAGGATTGATCTTGCCTCTGTTTAAGTGTAGAAAGACTGGTCAGTCTGCACTCATGAAGCTGATTACAACAGCCATAATACTCCTCACATCATTAAGTGAAAGCATTCCACAATGTTTGTGTTAATCCACGTACTTGGTTAATTCTTTGAGATGTACTGTGAAAGTATTATTTCAAAGCACTGAATCTGAACATTTTTTCTGTGTTGTGAAACTACAGTCAATATATAGATACCTTTTTGTATTTTAATGTGACATATGACATTTTATGTTAGAAAAAAATATCTTAAGAAAGCACTGCAAAGCAGTGTGTTCTTTAATCTGCCTGTATGATAACACATGGAGATGCAGGCATTTTGAGGGAAGGAAAACTGGTCATTATAATTAAATGGAGTACGGTAGAAAGTATTAATCCAAGGTAAATGTTGACATATTTTACTGGGTAACAGATGAGAAATTATGTAGATAGAAATTTATGTGGAGGTAAAGATGAGCTGCATTTGAGTGCATCTGCAAAAGGAAAAACAGGTGCATATTATCATAAGTTTTTTGCTTGTAGAAACCTTAATCAAGTATGTCATGTCTATCTTGTAGAATCTGTGTTATTAAGTGCATTGGCGTATAATGCAAAAAGCACCTGCTGTCATCTGTCTGTGTGTCAGTCTGGATAAAACAACTTGACTCCCATCGATCAGACCAATTTTTGTTTAAATGTGATCCACTTATTCTTCAAGGAAATTTGTTGGAAAAATTCTGTTTTTGTTGAGATATCTCAAATAGAGTGCATTGTGTATATTTTTGAATTTCAAAAACCTCCACTGAAAAGCATTTGTTGACTTTTCAATCTGTTCAATATTAAATCTGAGAAACATTCTCAGAGACTTTAATTATGAATTGCTTTTTAAAAAAATTTAATAAGCAAAATATAACATTCTTTGCTATAAAAAAAATTTAAAATGCCCCAACTTTCCAAATGGTTGTTTTTGAATGCACCTGAATGTTAAACTATACATATACTTTAATACATTTTTTTATACTATACGTACGTGTATGTATATATATATATATATATATATATATATATATATATATATATATATATATATATATATATATATATATATTTTTTTTTTTTTTTATTTAGAAAAGTTTTTTTATTTTATTTTATTAAAATTTAATGTGTTTTGGTTAGTTTGGAAAAGGTGTTTTTTTTTTATTTTTATTTTTTTTTATATATATAACGGTCTGCTGGTCAACAAAATAAAAATTAAAAAAAAAAAAAAAAAATTAGTGTGGTTATGTGGGAAGCTGTCCAACATAAACTCAAAATTTCAAAAATCGGCAAATAAAACAAGAATAACATTAACTTAGTTCAAAATGTCATTATTTCATTCAACAATAAAGAAAACTGCATAATTTGATTTTCACATTTTAAAGCTGAAAGTTAATACAAGTGGCCGTAATTTATTGCAGCATTTTCAGTTCATTCCATTACATGTTCATTGGTATCTGACATTGTCCTGAAATACAGCATTGCAGTATCAGTATCCTTTTCCACAATTTCTAACTATAATATTAATTTCCTACTACTATTGCCAGTTTGATATAAGGGACTTTTTATTTCAGGGGTGCTCTAATTAAGCCATGGATTTTTACTGAGATAAAGGAACAAAGACATTGGGACATTTCAGCCACTGAAAGATTTGACATTCTGAAAGAGTTTACCAGCTTTGGTCTGGAACATTGGGGAGCTGACACTCAAGGGGTTGAAAAAAGTAGAAGGTTCATGCTTGAATGGCTGTCATTTTTATGCAGGTAGGTACAATTTGCCAGTTTTATTTTTGCAGTCATAAGTTTAGAACCTGTATATAAAAAAGAAAGTGTAGAATTTTATTTCCTAGTGATGAAATTGCATTTAACAGCACATTGTTTCAATCAGAAATAATTGTGTACAGAATATTTTTTTTTAATCTGTGTTATCTTCCCTGGTACTCTATTTTCAGGTATATACCAGTTGGACTTTTGGAACGTTTGCCACAAAAAATCAATGAAAGACCACCATTCTACATTGCAAGAGATTATTTGGAGACTTTGATGGCAAGCCAGCATGTTGGAGACTGGATCAAAATCAGGCAAGAATTACTATGTAACAAACGAATTGCCCTTAAAATGAATGCATGTTAAGGTAGAACCAAAGTATACCATACTATAGTATTTACAACTTCAAGTTCAAGGGACTCTAATAATAACATTAAACTGAAAATATCACACTTTGCCTTTCAGATAATATAGTACAAGTTAGTTCAAGATTATGAAAAGAGCAATTAAGAAAATCTTTTAATAGAACACACATTAAGTTAAAAATGTAACTTTTTGGGTGGGCAGGTTTTCTCAGTTTGAAGAATAGAACCTCTTAAGACATCTACAAAATAGTATAAAACTAAATGTTTAAAGATTATGGATGATTATTTTTGGTTATATCCTTAGTTGAAATAAAAACTATAGCAATGGCAATTTTTATTTTTTATATTAATCATTTATATCACTTTATTTTAATGTTAAGCCTACAACAGCAACTGTATATATTGCATGGTTTATAGTTTTATGACTGTCATAATAGCGAAACAAATTTTATACTACTTGAACAGTAGCTAAATTCTGCCTGTTAAACTTTTAGAGATTCAAACTGAGGCAGGAAGAGTATTTTTATTATTTGTTTTAAATAGTGTTCTAGGCCAAGATGATTGTCCAGGTTGAGGACTTTGGAAACACAGTAGCATTAAAGTAAGCTATGACTGTACATCACCAAATTTCTTAAATGTTAAGGCAGGAAGCACCCTTGTGGCTTATATCCCCTTGTGAACAATGGCTGCGGCTAAAAATTCGGCTACATTGATGATGAATAATTTGGATAAAAAATCATTTGGAGGGATGTCCCCATACTTTTGGCCATATAGTGCATCTTGCACAAGGTGGAGATATTTTTAACTAAGGGAGTGTTTAAAGTTGTAAATGTTTAGGACAAGCAAAGACTGTAAACTGGTATTTAATCAACATACAGAAGTACTCTGCAAAAAGAAAACCAGTGCTTCTACTGTCCAAGGAAGAAATATCAATTTAGAGCGAAATCTAACATTATATCAATTAGTTTTAATAGATCTTGTACTAAGTTGGTCGGATTTTCTACTGGCTTAGGTCAGGTCGAGGAGCACACACTGGTACAGCGCGTTGCTGCACCCGCCACCTGATGAAACAGCTTGGCAAGCCATCCCACTGAACAGATATGTGGTCCAGTCCCACCCTCCTGAAATGACCATCTACTTGCCTTAGCCAGGTGTTACGTGGGAATCCCCTTGGCCTGCTCCAGCTGCTCGGGTCCTCAACAAGGAGGATCCTGTGAGCCGGATCACCCCTAGGGAATTGTACCGTAACTGACACTCCGTCATGATGCAGGTAAATGTACCTCATTCGGGACTCCTTGAGCAACTGCTCGTTTGACACAAAGTCAAACCAGCGAAGGAGTCCAGTCTTTGTCTTGTGTCACTAGATAGCGTCCATATCTCTCAACCATATAGGAAAACAGGAAGCACCAGAGACATGAATGTTGCTGCCGAGGCAAGTAAACCTCTCTATGCGGTCGATACACTCTCCTCAAATGGACACACTGCTGATGGCTGTGTCGAAGAGGCTATTAAAGGCCTGAATCTTGGTTTTTGTGCAGGACGCTTGCGAGCCCAGACACTTAGACTCCTTACTCAGTCTCTCGAAAGCCCCAATCAGAACCTTTATTGACTCTGCGAAGATCACAGTATTGTTGGCAAAGTCAAGATCAGTGAATCTTTCTTCATCAACAGATACCCCACAACACCTAGTCTATGCAAGCATTGAACAGGGTAGGAGCAAGAACACACCCCAGAATTAAATGAGGAAAAACGCAGTGGTTCTGCCTCCACTCTGTACAACACTCCCAATACCAATGTACAGGCCAGCCATGATATCCAGCAACCTGGCGGTGATCCAATGAGGTCTGAGGATGTCCCACAGGACAGCTCGATCAACTGAAATTAACACTTTATGAAGATCAACAAAGGCTGCAAAGAAACTTTGCTGATATTTGGCGTGCTTCACAGCGAGTATATAAAAGGCTGCAAAGAAACCCGGCCAATATTCACGTCTGCAGTCAATGAGTACCCTCAGTGCGAGGATGCAGTCGATGGTAGACTTCTTAGGCGTAAAACCAGACTGCTCCAGTCGCTGGTAGGTGAGCAAATGATCACAGATTCTATTGAGGATGACCCTAGCAAGGATCTTATCTGGTATAGAAAAGCAGTGTTAGCCTGGATTTTGGCAACTATAGGGGGATATCACCCTTCCCTTTCCAGATAGGGACGACGAGTCCCGATTTCCCGTCAGTTCTGATGATGCCTGTCTTCTAAACGGAAGGAAAGATTGCCTGCAATGCCAGGAGGATAGCCTTACCACCAGCCTGGAGAAGTTCACATCGGATACCACAGATCCTTGCAGCTTTTCCTACTCTCAGCAGCTGGTTTGCTGACTTTGCAATCTCAGTGAGATTTGGTGGTTCACAGCTAAGTGAAGGATCGGCCTCAAGAATCTTGTACCAAGAGCCATTTGCAGATTTTCATGTTGGCAGAAAAAGCAGGATTATTCAGATGGAAGCAGTAGAATAACAAGGTCACAACACTTAAATCTGAAAGACCTATGTAAAAAAGCACGTACTCAGGAAAGTATGTTCTTTCAGATAAATTTAACCCCTCCATTCTTAGTTCCAGGTTCAGGTGTCCAAGAATAAAAATCTAATTTTCAATATAGCACTCTGTTAACAACAAATAAGAAAAAGTAAAAATGCATACTGTATATACTCGCGTATAAGTCAGGTCTTGAAACCCAAAAAATCGATCATAAAATCAGACCCCAAATTATACGGCTATTCAAAATTTTCTTTTTTACATATTCTTGCCTCCTCCAATCTCTCAACCGTTTCTCAGACGCATTGAATTTTGTTGCAGCAGCGCAGTTACCCATTTCTTTCGCTGCTTCAACGATGTTTATTTTAAAACCAGCTTCATATTTTCTTCTGATTGAACTCTCCATCGTAGATAAGGGATGCTCTTATGATAAAGATGTATACAAAAAACACAAATCAGTGCAAATGTTGCTTCGGAATAGTTCTGGTATTACGGTGTGGTCGTGTAGGCATGAGAGAGAGAGATTGATTAGGAACATGCGCTGATATGCAAGAGAACTATATTTATATATACGGTAAATGCATTTGAATAAAAGGATACAAAAACACACATCTAAGAGCAACGCCCAACTGTTAACAGGCATAAAAATACATATAGTTATAAAACGGTTAAAAGTATAAAGTTATGCTAGTCTGCCAATGTGACCTAAAAGGTAGTAAATAAAACTTAAATTTTTAACTGATTTAAAATAATCATTTGTGGGAACTTGTGCTGTTTGGAGGGGCAGGCTGTTCCAAAGCCATGGACCCATTACAGTGAAAGAATGTCATGATGAACCATGTTGAATGCTGCACTCCGTTCCAGCAGAATTAACATAGCACAGCTCCCAGAATCAGCTATTATCAGCAGATCATTTGTCACTGTCAGTAGACCAGATTCAGTGCAGTGAAATAGTCTGAAACTTATTAAGACACACATTTACAGTAGATCAAGAAAGGGATAGAACCTTGACAAAACAACTTTGTCAAGGATTTTAGGAAGAAATGGTCAAGTAGACGGCAGAAATTATTGAGAAAGGTGTCAAGAATGGTCATTTTGAGCAGAGGTTCAACAATTGTATGGTTAAGACAAGATGGAACAGAAGGCATTGTTAAAGAACTGTTCATAACAAGCAAAACACCAGACTCAATTACTTCAAATACCTGTTTGCTGTGTTTTTATTGTGATGTCCAGGGGCCTCATGCATAATGCCGTGCGTAGAATTCACACTAAAAGATGTCATAAGGACAAAAGCAGAAATGTGCATACGCACAAAAAAAATCCAGATGCATAAATCTGTGCGAACGCCAACTTCCACGTTCTTCCACTACATAAATCCTGGTCAGCGTGAAAAGTAACGCACGTGCACACACCTGCTGTCCCTCCCAGTCTCCTCCCAGAATTACGGCTGTTTGAATATGCAAAACAATATAAATAGCCCTTAAGCTCAGCATTCTGTGAAAAGGCAATGGCAAAAGCATGGGGGGGAAATATAAGAATTTAAGCAAATGCCAAGTGGAGGCAAGGAAAAACTTGCTATTTGTTGGTTTAAACAGTGGTATAAACAACAAAAGGAAGCTGATCGAGTGACAGACTGTCGGAGAAACTCGAAAGCTCAAGTTCACAAAGTGCTTCAAATAAAAAAAAAAAAAAAGTTGTCATATCAGTCGGCGTGAAAAGGCGAGTCGTAGCCCACCATCTGAGTGTCATATGAAAGTTTATTAGGTTACAGAGAAAAGAAAAAAAAAAATAGGGACACAGTGAGAAAAAGCTAAATGTCCACTTTACTCTCAATTTCCACTTTAATCACACAGTTTATTTTGTCATTAACGTAGAACATCAAACTTCATCTTTAAATCGTTTAATTTACTAGTTTCTCAAGTACCATCGTAACTAAAGTAGCATGTTAAATGTTTTGTTTTGTATGTGTTCTTCAATGTGCTCTGTGTGTGAATCACTACATGCTTCTTAAACGGGCTTTCTCTACCTCCGACTGGACGCAGAATTCATTACATTCATGATATTACAACTCTCTGAATAATTTAAATACTGAGATGTATACTTGATATAATTTTCATGATGATAGGAGTTAATGCATGTTATTAAACATGGGAACACTGTGGCACAGTGATAGTGACGAGCTGGCGCCCTGTCCTGAGACTGCCTCACACAAGATGCTTACTGCGCTATGTGCGACCTTTGATGAAATAATTTATTACAGAAGTACTGTCTTTCAAACATACTAACCTCCAATTCCTGTCCTTTCTTTCCTTTCACCAAGTAACCAATCGTCACACAATCAGCTCTGTAATAGACGTTAAGCCATCTGTAAGCTTAGAACGCAGATTCTTCAAAACTTTTAAGGAACATTGAAATATCTTCGTAGTACATGGTTAATTATTCTATCCATCTATCCTTCGAGTGTTGTGCCAGCCCCAGCAAGAACAATCCGTGAACAGAGCGCCAGCTCCTTGCTAGTACTGCGACAGCATGTCCTCACGTTTAATTAACAATATAGATTTAAATAACATTAGTAATTATTTAATCTATATTGTTATATGTATAATATAAAAACATTTTGCTGCATTTCATCTTAAAAATGTCATTATATGTAAATACAAGCTTAATAATGCACACCCTGAGCCACTTTATAAACTATATCACAAGTTTACATTGAGGTAATTGTACTAATAAGTACAAACAGTTCAACAAGGAGCACTTGATGGACTGAGTGTGTTTATAGTTCTTGGGATGAAACGGTTTCTGAACCGCGATGTCCCTACAGGAAAGGCTCTGAAGCATTTGCCGTTTGAGAGCAGTTCAATAGACTGTGTTCATGGCTGAGGCAGCGTGTGCTTTATGCTGTATGCTGATAATCCTCTTTCTGATCAGCTGCTGTACAGCCGTGTGGTTTTCCACACTCCGATACAGTGGGATAAATAGTCTGAGTAGTGCATTGTGAGGAACAACGCTAAAGCAGCTATGGTATTTGGAATAGTTTGGCCATTCTGTGTACCATGATATTGTTACAGGTTAATTTCAATCAGATGCCTTAAACTAATGAACAATGTGCGGTTAATTTCAGTGTATTTATAAAGCCCTGTCAGTGATGTGCATCTAAAAAAAGAAATCACACTTGAACAAGAGCACTGCTTTCGACGCTGGATGCCGCCAGTTTGCAAAACCGAGCAGAGAATTGTGTACGCCAAGCATTTAGCTAGCGTGAAAATGTGTGTGGCTTTATGCCAAGTTTAGGTTTTATACATTGCGATTTGAGCATGGAAACGGGAGTATGCAACACTTCTGTGCGTACAAACCGTTTATGCATGAGGCCCCTGGTCTCTCTGTAAAAGCCTACTGAGACACAGATTCCTTTTTGACACAATATACAATAATTCAGTTGAATGAAGACTTAAGTCCCCATTGCCAAAGTCTCTTATTGTTATCCCACTTCCATGAGCATCAGTGCTTCGTAATTAAGGATGCTTTAATGTTTTACATCAACTGCCTGGATATATTTCTTCATTTTGTTCACAAGTATGCTAATTTGGAAAATTTCCGTATTTGAATGAATACCAGAAAAAAACTTTGGATAAAAACAATGTGCACATTCTGGAAGAGCAAATAACTATAGCAATATTGTTATGTATTTTTACCAGATACCAATAATTTGTTCTTTTCTTTTTATTTAGTGAAATGTTGCTGGGACCAGTACCACCCAATTTTACATTCCTTCCCAAACACAAAGCCAACTCGTACAAGTAAGATTACAGTGAAGAGTTCCTAAACAAGATGTTTAATTTTTTTTTTTTTTTTAATCCAATTGGTGTGCACATTTACATTTCTGCAGTAATAAACATGTAATCATTTACCTTATTAATTGCCATAAAGTTAAATTTTGTTCAGTCGTATATTTGTGTGTTGATTTATTGATTAAATTTGTAACTACACAAAACCTTTTGTCTAATTTGTATCATGTTTAATTTCTTTGTTGTGAACAATTAAAACATTTTACCTATAGTAACGTCTTGGTTGAAAATTGTAAACGTTTTATGGTATGGTAGGTCAAGTCTTGTTTATGGTACAGGAAGCCCTGTAGTCATCTTTACTTTTAGGCCATGTTGTGCAATTTCTTTGCACAAGTTATCTTAGTTTTATTCTATGCTATTCAGTATTTCTAAATAGCAAAGTGTTAATGATGTCAATCTCCTTTATGTCCTTTGATAAAAGAATGAAATTCCATTGCTTCCGGCAAATGATTAAGGGTCAGTGTGACCATACTGTTTGTGCAGAGTTGTCCTTGTGTGCATGCTGCCACTCTGTTTGGAAGAAATTCCCAAGGTGTTGACAGTGAATTGTGATTTGCTAAGGTAATTTTAATAATTTCAAGATCAATAATATTTCTGTAGTAACTAGTGGTACTTGCACATATTTTAGCCCAAAATTTAAATTATCTTAACACTTATTCCAAATATATAGTAATTGCTGCCACGTGGTGTAAGTTGGAAAAGTCCATCTGAGAATAACCTCCTTTGACTTTTACACAATATAATGTGCTATATAACCTAACATTCTTTGCTTCATCACTTCTATACATAATTTTCCGGCTTAAATGACCTATTAAAAGGGTAAGCCATGTTGCTGGCTGTCAAAACTGGCAAGGAGTTGTCCGCTCCGTATTAAAATGGGGAGCCAAATGCTACATCTCCGTAATCTTGTTGTATTATTTGCCTGCCTTTCCATCAGGTTGTGATAATTTTGACTAGATGCATAATTTCTCTGTTTGTTGCCATCACAGTGAAATACAAGAGAGGGGCAAAAAGCTGTAATGACGCATGATCTGCCTAAACATTACATATAACTGAAATGTCACTTTAGCTTAGACTAAATTACTTGCATATTTTGAAAAGAAGGTATAAATAAGCAGGTACATTTTTCCTGCCTTATAAAAAATAACAGTGGTCTACTCTAAATGGATAATAGACAAAATGTTAAAATACACGCGTATCTCATTTACTTAATTTTCTGTTGAATTTATGCAGAATTTCATTTAATTGGAGCCAGATTTATTGAACAAAATGGAAAGGCAGAAACCTTTTATATACTGTTCATTTCAGAAAAAAAAACATTAAAGCTAGAATTAGCAAATCAAGAGCCAATCATTTATTTAGATTAATGGATACAAAAAAGCTCATGTAAAAATTGACAAATGCAAATCATTTTAACAAAACATGATACTTTTGCAAACTGATGAAGGAATTTGTGGATTTAAAATATAAAATGTTCTTGAAGTCTTCATTAAGAACTCATGGTACACTGGATAAACTGAAATGACAAAATTTTCAGATTAGATTAAATAAACTGTTGACATGAAATAATAGTAGCTTTAGACTGAAATACACTTCACTGCTAGGCTGAATATTAGAATTTTCAGGTTAATTATTTAAGTGACCACATTGCATTTCCAGAAATTGTGTTGTGGAACAACTCATTTAGCAAAATTCGTCTGTGCACACTGATTAGGAACATTTAAAATGGGCCATGTAAGAAAACTTGATGCAGTACTTGGTATTGTTTAGATCCACGGTATTCAGTTTCAATAATGCCAACACTGCAGTTTTGCATTCCAACAAGGTTCACAATCATTTTTGGTTTTAATTGATCTCTGGTTAGTTATCAGACCTACCGGTGCTTATAAGAAATTTCACAAGTACTTATTCTTTGTCAAAGCTTTATGATCATGAGAAAAGTAAGTACACCCCACTGAAATGTTTAACAGATGTGAACCAAAATTTGATCTTTATTTAAACACTATAAAGGTCCTATAAAAAAAATCATGAAATATTTACATTTTGCAGTCCATTGTATAATTTAAACAAATGCAAATTTTGCATGTGAAAAATGTATGTAGACCCCTACATTTCACACTACCTCAAATAGATAGATAGATAGATACCTAATATTTTAATCCATTGCATCAGATCAGGTGCAGATATCACATTACAGATCTTGGATGAGCCTTGCTTATTTAAACTTCAGACATTTGCATGGGGCATTACCATGCCTAGATTGAAAAGATCTCTTGGAGGCATTCAAAAAGAAGGTTGTAGAAGCCTTTAAACATTCCACTGTCAGGTAGATCAGCTACAAGTGGAGAATATTTTGCACAACAGCAAACTTTTTTTCAGCTGTTATGCATCACAGAGCAGAGAAGAATTCTGCATGGAGGATTAGGAAAGGTTTCTCCCAGTTATGTTGGAAACTCCTAGACAGATGCAGGCAATGCCTATTTGAGGTTGTTTCTGGTCAGGGGGGCAATACCAGCTAGTAGAGCAAAGGGTGGACTGACTTTTTCCATAAACAGAAGTGGTGCATCTGTTCATTTTTTCTCTGAATACATTATTGCAAAGTCCAATTTAATTTTTTCTACCCTTCCCTTACATCACCTTTATCTAAAGATATTGTTTAAGTAAAGATCAAATAAATATTAATACATGCACCTATTAAGAGAACACTTTTGAGTTGTACATTTTCGCATGACTATAAATGTTTAAGCTTCTTTTGCAGTTTTCTTATGACTGAATACTTATGTGTAGTGGTATTCCCTTAACTGGCTGATTATTAGCAATGAACAATGCAGACACAGGTTTAAACACCATGAATACTAAAGGGAAGCTGGAACTTCACTCCCACTTCTACCTGTATGCTCATTAACACGTTTCTTACAAACAGACCAGGAAATATAGCACTGAATTAGCGGACGCCACTCAGCTTAGCATTTGGATATAATTATGAAGAGAATGCTGTAAATATTGAATTAGAAAAAATAGGTAAAGTTTTGGTATAAATACAAATTCAATGAAAAAGGACAGCTTACTAAACAATGAGATCAATTAAAGGAATGATGCATCAAGTATGAAATTGGTTGGAATAAAAACATGCACACACAGGGTCCCTAGGGACTGAACGTGGGACCCACTAGTCTAAATGAACAGAAAATTGAACTCTGTGTGAGCAAGATCACACCAAGAAATGGATCAGCAAGTAAATATAATACTCTGGCTCTGCTTTAACCACATTGTATTTGTATCTTTTTGTTAACTTTACTTTCACATCAGTGTTACTTCTATAAACTCAAACACGCTACTCTGAGTATGCAATTCAAAAATATCTATTTCAAACGCTGTTAGAATGAACCATACTTCTGTAGTTTGCTGCTTTGTTTTTAGATTTTTTTGTCAGATGTTTCTATGGTATACTGAAGTATAATTACAAGCATTTCATAAGTTTCAAAGGCTTTTATTGACAATTACATTAAGTTTATGCACAGAGTCAATATTTGCCGTGTTGGCCATGCAAATCTCTACAAAGTTTACATGTTGAGACTGCAGTATTTGTTTATAGTTGTTTGAATTCCCAAACAAACCAGTGGTAGAGCTCTGACCAGGGTCTTTCACGACTTGTTCTTTTTTGTCCAAGCCTCACAGCAATGCACTACAGTCACCATCATACTGAAACATGAACCTCTCTCCTGGGTTCACCTTTGCAGACTGAAGCAGGTTTTTCACAAGGATGCAGTTAAAATGCCCGAGTGAAAACATTATGCTGGATTTTAAATTTCTCAAAAAAGGCAAGATGATCACCACTCAATTACTGTTGTTTACATTTAACCGAGGTGGGTGTCATTTTGTTTCCACTACAGTAGCCTCCTGCTTAAGTACGCACCCATTTAAGTACACATTTTTCCCTAAAATTCTGGGTTCAAGATTTTAGTTAAACATGTCATGAATCGTCATTTGGCGAAGGTTTTGAAGTTTCTTGCGTTTGGCTTTGAGGGAGACAGCCCGGATCTTGCTCTGAAATGATTGAAACGATTTCTTAAGATCATCGAATGTATCATCAGCTTCAATTTGAACTTCAGAGCAGAGCAGCTGATCCTCGATGTCAAGAACCTGCTTGTAAAGGGATTCGAACCCCTGAAATACAACTCCACTTTCTAAACCGGCATTCAAGTCTTGAGGATCAACGTCGTCATCATCGTCTTCGTTTCAACAATTTTCATCGACTCCAAAAGCTCTTCAACACCTTCCAATACCGCAGCAGCATATTCTTGGTTGTTCTCGTCATCAATGTGAATGAAGTCCTCCAGTTCTGATGGAGCGATAGATAAAATTCAATGTTTCCAAAGCCTTCGCAACTTCGGTGCCCACATCTTCAACATTGCTATCAGCCTCCAGTTCTGATTCTAAAGTCGTCAGTTCGGCCTTGACGAAAGCATTTTTGATCGAGCTTGGCAAAACAGAATCCCAGGCTTCTTTCACATAACTTGCAGCATTGAGCAGGTGCGCTGGGTTCCCGTAAAATACCCCTGCAGCACTTCATCGCAATCTTCGCCCCTGATCTTTCTTTCGACTTCGCCTCCTCGTCAAGTTCGTAAAAGTCAAGAACATCCTTGAGATACAAATATTTATCGCTTTTTCAGAGCTGCGATTATTCCCATGTCACAAGGCTGTTTCCAGCTTGTACAATTCGGGGGAAAGAAAACTATCCGAATATTGTCGTGTTCGAAGGCTTTAAAATGTCCCGGAGCGTTGTCCATTAGCAATAGAACGTGATGTCCTGTTCGCTATCACTTCTGGAAAAAACACCTCATTGAACCACTTCCAACAGATTTCTACATCCATCCAAGCTTTCGCTTGATTGAAATAAGGAACTGGCCAATGTTGGTCCTTAATACAAGCTGGTTCTTTGGGTTTTCTGATCAAAGCGCAAGGAATTTTGTGAGTGCCGGTTGCGTTGGCGCAAACGATCAGAGAAACTCGATCTTTTGCTTTCTTTTTGGCTCTGGTGGTTGAGATATCCTCGTCTGGCATAAGACTGCTATATCTCGGAAGCAATCGAAAAAACAAGCCGGTCTCGTCCATGTTGTAGACATTTTTGGGGTCATATTGTGCGATAATCGTGTAAAGGTTTTCTAAAGAGCTAGCAGTTCTGGATCATTCTTGTTGACTTCTGCTCCCTCGCCGTGAAGGAGCATCTTCTGCAGTCCACGCCGAACTCTGAATCGACTTAACCATTGCCAAGATGCCTTAAAATCTGATTCCGGAATTGACAGGCTGGAAGCAATGCTTTTCGCTTTGGCAATGGCGAGGGATGGCAATACAGGAAGGCTGGCACGATGCATGCTGTCAATCCAGACATAAAGCATGTCTTCAAACTCCGTAAATCTTCCAACTGAAGCTCGAGAAGTCTTCTCCTTAGCCTCTTCAGTCAACAGGGCAGATCGTTCTTGGATCGCTTCACGATTCTCTCAAATCTTTCGGATAGCGCCTTCACTAACCTTGTACTCCCGCGCTATGGCCCTCTTACTGGGAGCAGACGTTTTGCTTAGCTTCGAGATGATTTTGCAGCGTTGAGACTCATTGAGACGCTTGCTGTTTGGTTTCTTTGACATTGTAGTGAAATGCAAGCTATTTGGGAGTGGCGGCTAAGTACGCGCAAACTTCACAGGTTCAAGTTGTGTTTGGGAGTGGCCAACCTAAAGTATGCACCTAGCGGCCAAGTACGCACAAACTTCGCAGGTTCAAGTTGCGTACTTAAAAGGGAGACTACTGTACTTGATAGTCAACGTGGCTATTCTCCAAATATTGTTTGACTTAATATTTACCTTTTTAAAATTTCCTGATAACAACATCCAAAACAAACTCCACAATTGTTTTAAGAATGTGTTATGGCAAAATGATCTCCTTAAATTACGAGATTACTAGTATAAGCTATACAATGCATCCTAAAAACTTAAATTATACACTAACTTCATTTATTTATATACTTACGTCATCATATGAAAAACTGGCTGTTCCTTGTTGAGCTTGGTCTCGTTTTCTAAATGAATCTAAAGAAAGTTTGCACGTTTAAGTCAATAGTGTAAGTAACTAAAATTATTAAGTTGAACAGTTTACTTTTACATTATATCAATTACGTTTTACATTGTATTGAAAATGTATGATTACTGTTTCAGTTTTGTCTCACATTAATTTCTTATCTGTGCAAATTAATAAAACACCTTACATACCTGTCAAGGTCCGAAGTCTTATACAACAAGCCATATAATCATCAAAACCAATCTTTCCATTAAGGCCATATCTTTTCACTATGATATTCATTGCTTGAGGACTTAGTCGGAAGCCTAAAAAAACATAACAAAAAAAAACACTCATTTAAAGAGAGCAGTATGTTTTATTAAAAATTAATGCACTGTTTTATGTTCATATTTTCTCCATCTCAGCAGGAAGATACTGATCAAATTGTTTTACTTTCGGGGGAAAAAAAAAAAAAAACCTGGTGAAACACCCCATTCCATTACCAACTCCAAGCTAGTATATTTAATAATTACTCTTCCATATTTACCAGAAAAAAAGAACCTCCATAGAGGCTAGAAGGAGCACTTACTACACATCTTCTCAGTTGCATATTATGTAGGTTTTGCAGTGAACAAAATCAGTCCAAAAGAATAATCCAAACTATTAGAAAAACCTTGATTTTCTGTAAAACCTATTTTCTACTTGAATATTCCCATAAATCATTTGCTTGTATGATTCATTAACTATATTATAAAAAATAGTTTCTATTATGTACTGTAAATAGGCAAGAGGCTATGTGCAGAATAGAGCAACCACTAAAAAGACAGCATAAGAGAATTATTCCCTAGTAGTATTGAGCAATGACAGATCATAGGTTTCTGTAATAGCAGAGGTGACTTTTTCTGTGACTTACAATGTCATCGGAACTGTAGATAAGTAGTACATTTGCCTAGTAAACCAGCACAGGTATGTACAGAAGAACAGCTAGCATACTACAAAAAGGAATGATACTATAGCACCCATCAATACTGGTATGTGCACAAAACACTCGTCCAGCAGCATGTTGATGCAGTACAACAACTTTGCTTATTACTAATTTATATGAACTCTTATGACATTTCAAAAACATTTCATACAGTTAGATCCATAAATATTTGGACAGAGAAAACTTTTTTCTAATTTTGGTTCTGTACATTACCACAATGAATTTTAAATGAAACAACTCAGATGCAGTTCAGTGGGGTGAACAAAACGATTGCATACAAATGTGAGGCAACTAAAGCTTTAACACAATCCCTTCATTTCAGGGGCTCAAAAGTAATTGGACAAATTAAATAACTGGAAATAAAATGTGCATTTCTAATACTTGGTTGAAAACCCTTTGCTGGCAATGACAGCCTGAAGTCTTGAACTCATGGACATCAGCAGATGCTGGGCTTCCTCCTTTTTAATGCTCTGCCAGGCCTTTACTGCAGTGGCTTTCAGTTGCTGTTTGTTTGTAGGCCTTTCTGTCTGAAGTTTAGTCTTCAACAAATGAAATGCATGCTCATTTGGGTTAGCCATCACACTGCCTCCACCGTGTTTTACAGATGATGTGGTATGCTTTGGATAAATGAGCGGTTACACACCTTCTCCATACTTTTTTTTTCTTGCCATCATTCTGGCAGTGGTTGATCTTGGTTTCACCTGTCCAAAGAATGTTTTTCCAGAACTGTGCTGGCTTTTTTTTTTTAGATGATCTAGCCTTTCTATTCTTGAGGCTTATGAGTGGCTTGCACTTTGCAGTGCACCTTCTGTATTTACTTTCATGCAGTCTTCTCTTTATGGTAGACTTGTATATCGATACGCCTACCCCCTGGAGAGTGTTGTTCACTTGGTTGGCTATTGTGAAGGGGTTTCTCTTCACCATGGAAATGATTCTGCAATCATCCATCACTGTTGTCTTCCGTGGACGTCCAGGTCTTTTTGTGTTGCTGAGTTCACCAGTGCTTTCTTTCTTTCTCAGGATGTACCGAACTGTAGATTTTGCCACTTGTAATATTGTAGCAATTTCTCGGATGGGTTTTTTCTGTTTTCGCAGCTTAAGGATGGCTTCTTTCGCCTGCATGGAGAGCTCCTTTGACCACATGTTGTCTGTTCACAGCAAAATCTTCCACATGCAAGCACCACACCTCAAATCAACTCCAGGCCTTTTATCTGCTTAATTGATAATGACATAACAACGGACTTGCCCACACCTGCCCATGAAATAGCCTTTGAGTCAATTGTCCAATTACTTTTGAGCCCCTGAAATGAAGGGATTGTGTTAAAAAAAATGCTTTAGTTGCATCACATTTTTATGCAATTATTTTGTTCACCCCACTGAATTAAAGCTGAAAGTCTGCACTTCAACTGCATCCGCGTTGTTTCATTTAAAATTCATTGTGGTAATGTACAGAACCAAAGTTAGAAAAAAGTTGTCTCTGTCCAAATATTTATGGACCTAACTAAGTGTGTACACTGAAGTACAGTGTTTGGCATGGGAGCTTCTCATGCCAAGATGAGATTTAAAAATATTGTGCCAAACTTGTGGAGGGTTGTGTTAAAGATAAAAGGTTGTGTAAGTGGCTTCATGTGAAAGGAAAATGACTTGCTAATCACTTGAAGCTAAACAAAAGACGAAAGTGATGGAAGATCATCTATGCCATTAAAACTACTATCAAAAACCTGTATCAAAGGAAAGACTCTTTCAGTGCATCAACTCTTTTTATGGATTATACATGATACTATTAATGTTTTAATCTTGTCATTAGCTGGCACTTCCATAAATATTTTGACAATCACTTTTGTTCATAAGGCAGCTTTAAAATCAGTTTTTCTGTACAGTGCTTCCAGACTACGTAAATCACATGTTCCCAGCAGAAGCAAGCCGATGCTTGTGTCCTTTATGGCAAGTGTCAAGTCAATAGGTGGTCAGCTGCAGTAACATCTGACAGTGATGACAAACTGCAATGTCTGCTTTGTTCAGCCTTTTGTGTATGGCACCCCACAGCTCACCGGTTTGGTGTTCAACACAGTCCATCCAACCACTAGCACGTCCACGTTCTCTCTCCAGATACTTAACTCTGTGCTGGAATCAGCTCTTTAAGTAAACTAGTTTACCATTGAAATAAAACAATTTTTCACAGTAACAACTGAAATAGTTATTTTGTTGACAACTTTATACTGATACCTACAGTGCATCCGGAAAGTAGTCACAGTGCATCACTTTTTCCACATTTTGTTATGTTACAGCCTTATTCCAAAATGGATTAAATTCATTTTTTTCCTCAGAATTCTACACACAACACCCCATAAAGACGACGTGAAAAAAAGTTTGAGGTTTTTGCAAATTTATTAAAAATAAAAAAATTGAGAAAGCACATGTACATAAGTATTCACAGCCTTTGCCATGAAGCTCAAAATTGAGCTCAGTTGCATCCTGTTTCCCCTGATCATCCTTGAGATGTTTCTGCAGCTTAATTGGAGTCCACCTGTGGTAAACTCAGTTGACTGAACATGATTTGGAAAGGCACACACCTGTCTATATAAGGTCCCACAGTTGACAGTTCATGTCAGAGCACAAACCAAGCATGAAGTCAAAAGAATTGTCTGTAGACCTCCGAGACAGGATTGTCTCAAGGCACATATCTGGGGAAGGTTACAGAAAAATTTCTGCTGCTTTGAAGGTCCTAATGAGCATAGTGGCCTCCATCATCCGTAAGTGGAAGGAGTTTGAAACCACCAAGACTCTTCCTAGAGCTGGCCGGCCATCTAAACTGAGCAATCGGGGGAGAAGGGCCTTAGTTTGGGAGGTGACCAAGAACCCGATGGTCACTCTGTCAGAGCTCCAGAGGTCCTCTGTGGAGAGAGGAGAACCTTCCAGAAGGACAACTATCTCTGCAGCAATCCACCAATCAGGCCTGTATGGTAGAGTGGTTAGACGGAAGCCACTCCTTAGTAAAATTCACATGGCAGCCCGCCTGGAGTTTGCCAAAAGACACCTGAAGGAGTCTCTGACCATGAGAAAAAAATTCTCTGGTCTGATGAGACAAAGATTGAACTCTTTGGTGTGAATGCCAGGCATCACGTTTGGAGGAAACCAGGCACTGCTCATCACCAGGCCAATACCATCCCTACAGTGAAGCATGGTGGTGGCAACATCATGCTGTGGGGATGTTTTTCAGCAGCAGGGACTGAGAGACTAGTCAGGATAAAGGGAAAGATGACTGCAGCAATATATAGAGACATCCTGGATGAAAACCTGCTCCAGAGCGCTCGACCTCAGACCGGGACGACGGTTCATCTTTCAACAGGACAACGACCCTAAGCACACAGCCAAGATATCAAAGGAGTGGCTTCAGGACAACTCTGTGAATGTCCTTGAGTGGCCCAGCCAGAGCCCAGTCTTGAATCCGATTGAACATCTGTGGAGAGATCTTAAAATAGCTGTGCACCGACTCTTCCCATCCAACCTGATGGAGCTTGAGAGGTGCTGCAAAGAGGAATGGGCGAAACTGGCCAAGGATAGGTGTGCCAAGCTTGTGGCATCATATTCAAAAAGACTTGAGGCTGTAATTGCTGCCAAAGGAGCATCAAAGTATTGAGCAAAGGCTGTGAATACTTACGTACATGCGATTTCAGTTTTTATTTTTAATAAATTTGCAAAAACCTCAAGTAAACTTTTTTCACGTTGTCGTTATGGGGTGTTGTGTGTAGAATTCTGAGGAAAAAAATGAATTTAATCCATTTTGGAATAAGGCTGTAACATAAAATGTGGAAAAAGTGATGCGCTGTGAATACTTTCCGGATGCACTGTACACTATTATACTATTACTTCCCGCTTCCCTTTTTTCTTTTCTTCGCTCTGACCTGTGCCCTCATTGGCTACCATTCAAACCGATAAAGCTAAATACCAGCATTTACTTTTAAGTTTAAAACATTCTAAATATACTTTAATTACATAATTTAACAACGTGCACAATAAAATACTGTTCTAATCCAATTTTAATGATCTCATGAAACCTTTCAGTAAGATGTACAGCTCATTATTATCCTGTGGTTAATATTTTTCAATTTTGGAAATTTTATCTTTGTAATTTTAAACTGTCAAGCACAATATTATGCAGTATAATACGCTTGCGCAAGTGGCGTAAAGATAATGCCACTGCCTAGCAATAAATGAGATGCTGGGCTTGTGTCTAGGGTCCTCTCTATGTGAATTTTGCAAAGCATTTTGAGTAATGAGTAAAGCTCGATATAAATACAAAGAATTATTATATTTGACCATTTATGAATATCAAATTTTAAATGTTTTTTCATCAATTAAAAACGTGTAGCGCTAGGACTCTCAGCCTCTAGATACCTTCACAGTACCTCAACAAACTTGATCCAAATGGTATAGGTACCACCACCTTTTTGTTTACAAAAGAGGCACAACTAATCACATATGTGGAGATTTAAAACAAACCTCTGTTCCCTCAGTGTATTCATGTGTGTTAGTTACTGTTATTACTTGTTATGGGGTTTGTGCACCAATAGCTTTGATAGTATTCATACTTTGTGATGGGACTGCATCATGTGACCAGAATATTTATTTTATTTCAAAAGGGAACAAATGTTATTGCCAATTCTGTGTACTATTTTCTTTTTATGCACTTTGAGATGTACCTAGGTCAGTTAGGCCCAAAATACTTTTTTTCTACTTTTGAAATAAAATAAATATTACTTGTACCTCAGATTTTATTGTGTATAAATCTTTATGTACTTTTTGATGTGCTGGTGTCAGATGTGGCCAAATTTAAAAGGGAATTAATGAATAAACATTACTTATTTTTCAATATGTTTATTTATGGTAGTTTAAAATTTTTCGTTACCTGCTGCATACCGGCCGCTGAAAATGTCTGGCCCTGCTAAATTTCTTGGTTTGAAAATCTGGCCCAACTGAATTTGAAATTGAATAGCCCTGGTATAAAACATAAAATATTATGCCCACAAGCTCCCCTAAATGACTACACCTACAAACAGAGGACAGACACAGTATTTAAGCACACTTACCCATTGAAGTGATGGCCTGCTGCATTTCCGGGGCATCTACAGTGCCACTCCTGTCTTTGTCCATGCTCATAAAGTTACCTCGCCAAGCATTTATTACATTACACAGCTCCTTGAACTCATTGAAACCCATTGTACCAGACATATCTCGCTGAAATGCCAGAATTAAAGAAAAAATTGCTATTTTATACAATAAAATCATGCAAAGAAATGTGCAATGCTGGAAATACAAGTTAATACTCAAACCCAAATGATTATTAAGGGGTTGGAATACTATGAAATACTATACCTTTTAGAATGCAAGACATGCTGTCACGCAATGTTTTTTTGTTAAATATTTGACTCAAGTATAGAAAAATGTAAACATTTCTTGATTTTTCCTTTTGAAATATTTATTACCTCTGATTATACACTTTATTAATTCACATTTCCAACAAAATAGTAATCATAAAAAAAACATAACTTGCCAGGCATTTTCTATTTTCGCCTTATTTAGCCTAGTATTTGACAAAAATGAATGCCTTATTTATAAAAAAAAAAAAAAAAAAAAAGAAACTCTGATTTAGAAAGTATCAAAGCAGCACTGCATTACTGTGGAAGGCTAGAAATGTTTTGTACCCTGACCCCTCCCCAAGCCGGTTTGAGAATGTTTTATTTTATGTTTCATCTCATATCTGTACATTACTCTCATCAGTGAAAATGGACAACCACCTGTCTAAGAAAAAAAAACTTTTTTCCTTTTAAAATGTTGGATGATCCACAGAGCCTGTTGGTGCTCCAAAATCTATCTGAACTCCTGATGAACAGTGCACTTAATTAAAAGCCAGTTCATACTTTTTGGTGAAAAAGTTCTGATTCTCCCTGCATAGAAGTTGATATGATCAGTAAAAATTAGATGTACATGTATACTTAAGATTGTGTGTCTCATTCTGTCTGGGCTGCATTTTTGCAAAATTAAAAAAAAAAAAAAAAATAAAAGCAACTATTTCACACTATGATTTTTTTTTTCCCCCGAAGCCCCCAAATACAATACAATTTTTGTATAGCCCAAAATCACACAAGAAGTGCCGCAATGGGCTTTAAATAAAATGAAATTACCTTACTATTGTAAGATGGTAAAACATTAATTTTTTTAAAGGGAAGCACTAATCATATCAAAGATGTCCCACATATTTTTGGAGTAGGGAGAACTGGAACAAATGTCACCTAAAAATGGCTTTTAGTAAAAACTTTCTACAAAAGATTGATTTTATTAAAATACTGCTGTTGAGAATACTAAGGGAATAAGCAGAAACGAAAAGGATACATCCAACATGGCTATCATTAGCCTGCACGTTTCCAGGTTGAAAGCTATGTTTGAAAGAAGAAAAAAAAAAAAAAAACTTAAGTTAGCAAATTAATAAATGCATACATGAAATAGAGTTAAAGCTCCTCTGAAACAACTGTTCAGCAGATGAGACCAATATGTTGATGTATAAACTATGTGATTGCAAATTAACATGCAGCAAACTGCAATGAAATAACACATCACTTTATACCACAGCAAAGCAGAGTGCAGTGGGTATACCAAGTTACCATGTCCAGGAAAGAGTGCAAACAGTCTTAATACAGACATGAGAACTTGAGATCTTAGGGATTTTATTTTCTTTCTGATGTGTTAATTTTCAAGTATTTTTGGTTCATGAGCCTATGTTTTTTCTTTGACTTAATAACTATACATTTTTTTCCCCCCCAAACTGTCACTGGTGAGTGCTTTGTATTGTACTGCAACTACACTGTCAAAGGCACTAAAATCATTTGAATACGATGAACATCACCTACAGTACTACTGTGTTACTCTAATACCCTATGAAAATTTTATTTGGATGCATTTTAAAATTTGGCATTAGACATTTATTTATTTATAAAACAAGAATTGAGTATTACACAATGATGCTTTTAGGAAACTCCAGATAATAGGAGCTTTGATTCATCTGGACATGCCTATGAGGAATTAGCAGTTTCATCAAAAGGATCTGTACTATTGTAAGTCAAACAAAAATCTTCAGTGAGAACAAGGCATAAATTAGGCAGACTGCATTTTAAATGTACAGTAAACACTATTATAATAAAAATTAATAAAGTAAACCTCATGAACAACATATGATGCACTAATTTTTAGGTTACTTACGTTTGTTGGTACCAGTAAAATTTGCTTGAGTAAGGCATTTCTGTAGCTCCTCAGCATCTATTTGGCCATCCTATATGAAACAGCGATGTGAATAAAAATCACTTATACATTTAGATGAAGATGAAAACCATTTAAGAAAAAAAAAAAAAAAATGAATGTTAGCCCACTAAGACGCAGCCCCTCTTCACATCAAAACACACTTTACAAAGAAACTATTACAATATACGTAGCATCGAAATGCAATTTGATAAGGAAGCTATGAATCACATTAACACAACTGAATCAAACTAAGTATAACACAGGAATCTCGGATAGATCCGGGTAAAATGCCTTGTGGAACCCTTTCTTGCCAAGTTCTCCTCAATTTGCACATTCCCAATGATGTGCACAATATGTAAAAGGCAACAGTACAAAGGGGGCATACTGTATTTATAACATGTGGAAGTAGCAGTGATGATATAATAAAATAAGCAAGTAGAGTGAAAGCATATTATTGCAAGTACGAGATACTGCAGTGCGTAGAATAGGGACACTAAAAAGAAATGTCAGAACTTTCTTGGATGCAGAACAAAATATGAGGATTATAATAAGCTGATAAACATTATCATATATAATATTGGATTGCAGTGCGCACTTGGTGCTTTAACTATTACAAGCACAGATGGTGTTTGCTTGTAGCTAGATTACACTTTTGCTTACAGGCACCGTCGTAGGCTGGTGGTATACACAGCGGAATGTTGTTCGCCCTTTTAGTTTGTATAAAAGAAAATTATGCACATTTTTAAAGTGTTGTGTCTAAAGCTAAACTGTCTGTATTCTTATAGTTTTATTTGTTCCTAACATGGTAATGAGAGAGGATGTGGCACTCGAGTATTTATTAAGTGTCCAGTAGCCTGCGAGTGCTTTTCATGCTGTTCTAGCACTTTCAAATTACTATACAAAATTAATTTATATTTTCATATTCTAGTGACTTAATGTGACCATTATGTGCACACACAATTTTTTTTATTCACCCTAATGTCATATAGTCTTCCGCAAGTTACAAAAACCTTGACTTGGGTGGGAAGGTGATTTGACAGAAATGACATTAGCGACAGGGTAGAATCGAACCTACAGTTTTAAAGTGAAACATAACATTCATTCATGTTAACTTCTCATTTCAGAAAATCCTAACTATGGTGAAGCCTTACACATGTGAAATACTGGAAATGTGCGTTTGTCTATTGGGGAATTGAACTTTAAATCTTTCTTAGAAAAGCCCAACAACTTTATCCACCGCGTCAATATTTCCAAATCACTGAAGAGTATTGTGCCAAATTTGTATATAAAATGATGAAAAATGATCAAAAATGTTATTAAAAAAAAAAATTTCTGTACATTGATCTTGAACCTTTGATTGAGCGTCCAACACACTAACCACTTGACTAACACCACTAATTCATATATATGTGTGTGTTGGCGTGCAACCAGAAAGAACTGATAGGAATGCGGTCATACATAATTGATGAAATCGCATAGTATTAGGCTGGAAGATACATAAGCAGCAATGAAGCTGTATGGCGAATTCTTTCATTTTCCATACATGAACGAAGTCCAGCTGTTGTTCACTTAGCAGTACATCTAGAAAATGGACAACGCGTTTATTTCACAGCTGCAAATGTGCAACAAATAGCCCTGAATCCACCGGCTACAACGTTAACTGCTTTCTTCACGTTATGTCAAAAAACACGTTTGCAAAAACACTGCTGTATTCGGAAGTGCCTACGTATTACACATGGAATGCGAGTAGAAAATCATTTGAACGACGCAAACGAGGAGCGCGAGTCGACGGACAACCTGCCATATTCAAAGAAACTATGACAGGCAGACTATACACCGTGCATCCCAATCAAGATGAATGCTTCTTTGTTCACATGCTGTTGGTAAATGTGCCCGGTCCAACGTCTTTCCAGCAATTGAGAATTGTCAACGGCATTACACATGCCACTTTCCGCAGTACATGTCAAGCTCTGAATTTATTGGAGAACGACCGACACTGGGATGTATACATTAATGATGCGTGCAACACGTCACATCCAAATCAAATTCGTGCATTGTTTGCAATCATATTGACCACCTGCTCTCCTTCATCTCCAACACAGTTATGGAAGAAATATAAATCGCACATGGCTGAAGATATTTTCCGTCGAATACGCAAGTAAAATTCAAATATAAACATGGATTTCACAGCAGAAATCTACAGCTAAGCATTGATAATGATTGAAGATTTGTGCTTAGAAATCGCGAACAAAGTTCTCAATCAATTAGGAATGCCATCACCGAATCGATCTGCTGCTGCTGCTTCGTTCGATGTAGAATTGCGTCGTGAACAAAATTACAACACGGGTGATCTTTTGTCGTATGTGCAATCAAATATTCCTAAGCTAACGCTTCAGCAAAAAGGCATTTACGATCAAATAATGCAAACTGTCAATAACTGGGTTGGAGAAATCTGGAAATTGGGAATGGAAAGGTGCCGGTTGATCTGACCTCAGGACGAATTTCATTGCCTCATAACTTCTGCAATTTAGTGACGTCAAAAGAAGAATTGGTTGAAAAAAGTATTTCCCAATATTCAAACCAATTATAAGAATCACGATTAGCTGAGTGAACGAGCTATTCTTGTGGCCAAAAACAAAGATGTCTACGAACTACGAAAAAAACTAACTTTTGAAAAATCCTTCATTTATACAAAAACTAACCATAAACAACCAAGAAAACTAACCTTGAATGAGTAGAGTTCTGGCATGAAGGAAGTGAGGAGGAAGAACTAGCCACTTGTAGAAGGATAGTTTTGCAGCAAATCACCATGAATCTTCCTGGCTTTCTCGCATAACACCGCCTCGCTTACGCTATCCCCTGCAAGTTGCTTCTTGTTCAACCACACTAGCAACAGTTTTTCTACCTCTTCCAGCACTTGAGACCTCTGCTTGGTTAACACTAACTCCTTCTGCAACATCAGCTGCTTTAATGGCCTCTTTCTGCTTTAGAATAGTCGAAATCGTAGATTTTGACTTCTTGTACTCGGTGGCAAGATCAGTAACACGAATGCCACGCTCATACTTTTCAATAATTTCTTTCTTTAATTCGATTTCAATTTTCTTCTAACCTTTCTTCTCACCAACACTACCACTCTTCACTTGCTTAGAGGCCATGGTTAATTGCAAAATTAATGCAAAAGCACACAAAATAGAGCACAAAGTTCACAGCGAATGCATGCACGTCTGACCGAGAACAATGTACAGGAGAGGATGAACATGTGTGGAAATCATCGGCGTGTACGAACTGGAACGGAAACTGGCTTGTTCGTCATTCGAGTGTGTGGTCATGAACAGATACAAAAGTTTGGCGAACATTTTGGTCGTAACACAATTTGTACGTGTTCCGAGACGATCATGACCCGAGGTTCCACTGTATGCGTTTGTGTGTGTATATATATGTGTGTGTGTGTTCGCTAAAAGTATAGTAAATTTAAATTTGATGCAATTAATGTACAGATCCCGGGTCAAAACTGATGAAATATTGCATTGTCACCAGAGATCAGCATGCATGCAAAGTTTGAAAGAAATCAATTCAGTAAAACTGGGTAAAAAACTGATTGCAAAATTTGACCCAGACAAACAGAGAGGGCAAGTTGAAAAAAATCATCTAATAATAAAATGCTAAAAAAAGCAAGAAAAAAGGTATTTTTTCCAGGGGAGTTTTGTTTTTATTACTTGAGCCCCATTTAATAGGAATCTGTTACCCACCACATGTTCAGATCCCCCAAGCCACACTGTGTATAAAAACACATATTTCTATTATTTTTTCAAAGACAAACTGCAAATATTTTGCAATGTACTTACCTGGCCAGCCACAGAAGAGAAAAAGGCAAAGAGGGGATCCTGTTGAGGACCTGGGGCTCCAGGTGCACCACCATACTAGGGAAACAATACATTTAATTCAGTGTTACTGGTTTAGATAACAATAAATCACAGAACAAAACATACCACAAGTCAAACTATTATACTGTCGGTAATGGGGATGTGCAAGGTACTTAAATAAACGGTTATCTGTCCAGGTAAGAAACAGCACTAATGTGTAAGATCTGTGATGCTAAACTTTCCATCAACTATTCAACCAGTACAATGCTCAGTCATACAAGTATGAGATTAAAGCATCCTGTAAAAGTGCTTCAGTCAACAGATGAGCACAAGCAACTGGCTGGAAGTGCACTTAATAGCGCACTTTGAAAATGGGATTTAGTCAAAGCAGGAAAAAAATATCAAAACTGATCACAAAAATGACAGCAGAGCACATGCTGCCCCATCAGCTCTGTTGAAAGGAAGGGCTTTAAAAAGCTACTAAATTATGTTAAGCCAGAATGTAATGTACCCTCCCAAAGAGCCAGAACGAATAGTGTAGAACAGCAGTTTGAATAACTAGTAACAGCCGCAAAAAACAAGCTCCAAGTAGCAAAGTACATGGCAATTATAACAGACATTTGGACTACATTAACAACAGAGTCCTTCATGACAATCGCTCGTCATTACTTACAAGATGATGAGAATTTAAAATGTGTCATCCTGCAAATACACAAACTAGAAGAGTGACACACTGGGCAAAACACAGCTAATCTCACAACAGCCAATGCTTGGGGTTTCTGAAACAATGTCACTACATTTGTACGTGAGAATGCCAGTAATAGGATTTCAGCACACACGTTGTTGGATGGGGAGTTTTCATATTTCACTCATTTGCTTCAACTTGTTATTAATGATGGATTCAAGGCTGCTAACATGAATTATCTGTTGAGAGCCTGCAGCAGATTACCTCACCACTTTCATCACAGCAGTGTTGCTACTAATACACTGGAAAACTATGACAGCAGAATGAGCCGGAGCACAAACTTGGGAGTTCCAGCTGGTCAGACATCACTATGTATGATATGTTTGAGCACATACTTCAGCAACAATAGGCAATTTGTGCCATGCTGCCTGAAAGAAATTTGATCAAATTAACAAATGGCAACAATTGAAGATGACTGGCAGACTCTCAAAAGACATGCTTCCTGTGCTACGCACACTTACAGTAAATGTGCTACCCTTGTTTTGTGCAGCGAGTCCAATGTCTACATGTTCATGGTCTACCCTATGGCCAAGCACACTCCTAAATAGGCATCTCACAGGAGGATGTAGAATCTGCCAGTGTGCGAGTTTAAAAACGCCCAATTTTGAGGCTTGCCAGTGCAGTTGGTCTCAGACACAAACATCTGGGCATCCTCAGATCGGTGGTTTAGAAAAAAAAAAAAAAAAATAAACCCCAACCACACATGAAATGCAAAAAGTTGAACAGAAATTCAACACACTGTCTGCAACCAGAAAGAAAAAGAATGATGACTGAAGATGCAGTTGTGGCTCTGTTTGGCCATGACTATGGTACTAAAACTGCAATGGTAATGTGTGAGCTGGAACTTCTCTCAGCACAGCCCTGCTTGCCACCAAATGAAGACCCAGTTTTGGGGAATGTTAAAACAATACAAATAGATTTCCGAAATTCAGCCACTTGGCCCAGCACTATGTATGCATCACCTCAACGTTATTGCCCTCTGAAAGAGCATGTTCCACCACTGGCATAACTGTTAAGTTCAGAAGTAGACTTACCCAGGATGTGCTGATTTTCTTATACAATAAATATGTGATCTGATGCATTATTGTCTGGCTGCAACTACTGTAGTTAGGCTACTAACTGTTGTTTACAGAGGTAGGGAAGTTTATTTTTTGTAAAGTACAACTGAGTAGTGTTTAGATTTTATTTTTACAACTAGTTGTAAAAAGAATTTACACCTTTTATTCATTTAATTACTTGATCCACAAATCAATGTAGCACAAAGTTTTTGTTTATTCTTAAAGTTGCCTTAGCCCATGCTGACATTAAGTTTTTTAATGTACTTTGGTTAAATAAATGTTTAAGTTCTGATGTATGTTTGTTCAAATTCTCAAATAAATGTTGTGTTAACCTTTAAAGTATTCCTTTCTGTGTCTCAGATAACGTGCTTCAACTATTGGCAAAACTCTTGTGGTTAACCAAATACCCGCACATTCACTTTTATGTTTGAATATCAAAATTTATCATATTGCAAACCCCTAGTGGGTAAGAGCAGAAGGATGTGATTTCACCCTGAACATTACATGTGCTGATACACCCTGCCTTACTGAAGTATGCATTTTGAACAGTCCAGCTGCTTATCTGGCTTTCTTGTCATACATCACAATGGAACATGAATCATGAATTGGAGGATTAGCACTATGCGCCCCATATACGGTGTACTGAAACACACACTACAGTAATCCTTCCCCTATCGGGGTGGTTGCGTTTAAGGCCCCCCCCCCCCCCGAAAGGTGAAAATCCGCGAAGTATAAACCATATGTTTATATGGTTATTTTTATATTGTCATGCTTGGGTCACAGATTTGCACAGAAACACAGGAGGTTGTAGAGAGACAGGAACGTTATTCAAACACTGCAAACAAACATTTGTCTCTTTTTCAAACGTTTAAACTGTGCTCCATGACAAGACAGAGATGACAGTTCCGTCTCACAATTAAAAGAATGCAAACATATCTTCCTCTTCAAAGGAGTGCGCGTCAGGAGCAGAGAATGTCAGAGAGAGAGAGAGAGAGAGAGAAAAAAGCAAACAAAAATCAATAGGGCTGTTTGGCTTTTAAGTATGCGAAGCACCGCCGGGCAAAGCAGCTGCAAGGATGTACAATGTAAAGGTAGTCTTTCAGCATTTTTTAGAGGAGCGTCCGTATCCTCTAGGCCAGTGTGCGAACAGCCCCTCTGCTCACACCCCCTCCGTCAGGAGCAGAGAATGTCAGAGAGAGAGAGAGAAAAACAAACAATCAAAAATCGCATACTTAAAAGCTCGAACGGCAGGTATTGAAGCAGCTTGCGGGAAGCATGTCGCTTGACAAAGCAGCTGCACAGAAGGGAGCAACGTGAAGGTAATCTTTCAGCATTTTTAGACGAGCGTCCGTATCGTCTAGGGTTGCGAACAGCCCCCCTTGCTCACACCCCCTCCGTCAGGAGCAGAGAATGTCAGAGCAAGAGAGAGAGAAAAGCAAACAATCAAAAATCAATACGTGCTGTTTGATCTTTTAAGTATGCTAAGAACAGTGCGGGAAGCATACTGCTTGACAAATCAGCCACATGTAAGCCCAGCAAGGAAGAGAGCAATGTGAAGGTAATCTTTCAGCGTTTTTTGAGGAGCGGCTGTATCCTCTAGGGGAGCGAACAGCCCTCATGCTCACAATATATTTGAGGAGTTTTATTTAATACGTAATACGCACTCTGGTTGGGTAGCTTCTCAGCCATCTGCCAATAGCGTCCCTTGTATGAAATCAACTGGGCAAACCAACTGAGGAAGCATGTACCAGAAATTAAGACCCACTGTCCGCAGAAATCCGCGAACCAGCAAAAAATCCGCGATATATATTTAAATATGCTTACATATAAAATCCGCGATAGAGTGAAGCCGCGAAAGTCGAAGCACGATATAGCGAAGGATTACTGTATATACTAACATATACCACAGATTGAACAGAGTAAAATCAGTCAATTCATATTGAAACATGTATCTTAAAGTTGTGCACTTTTCTGGCAATGGGAAGACTGAAATGAAAGGATTTTAAGGATTACAGCAAGTGAGCTGTTCGAAATTAATGAAAGAATGTGCTGAATTTTGAGGGTGACACCAAAGAGCATCATGAGCATTTATAAAGCCTGTCAGGAAACCGCAAAATCAGAAACCCTGTCAGCACAAATGTTACATTGACTCCGCCAAGAACGACTAAGTGCTCCAATGAAACAGGGAAATGCAATCGCCAAAGATCCCATTGAAGTGGCTTCTCTTCAGCTGTATATGTTATACTGCAGTACATATTAGGAGTGAGAGCTGATTTGAAAGTAAGTTAAATATATCTGTCTATTGTACCATATTTTTTGTCTTAAAATTTCTGCTATGGTCACTAAATGGTATACTGTATATAGGTTCAAAGTAGGGATGCTCTAATAAGATTTTTTTTTAGGACTGATACTGATCACTGATTTCATGTTGAATAAATCACTGATCCAGATTTTATTTTAAGTCCTTTTAAAAAAAAAATAAAAAAAAACACTTTGTACACTAAGCTCCTACATAACCAGACTCGTAGAAGCCTTATATTCTATATTAATGTGTTCATTTCGTTGTTTTTATAATTAAAACTATAGACCACAGGTGTTACCTGTTCATTTTTATTGACAAAAATGAAATTTTGTAGGCTTATTTTTCAGTGAATAAAAATACTAAAATAAAATCACCTTAACATATACTTTAATAAAATATGTAAAGAAATTATTCTGTCTCTCTCTATTATTTATATACACATATATTTATTTTATTATGGCATAAAGAAAATAAAATGCTTAGCATATATCTGCAATTTGCTTATCTGAAACAAAAAAGTAAATTTTACCATTTGTCCAACAAAATATATTCTCACACATTGAATCACTGCTATTAAAACACACATGTACTACTTTTTTTTGTATATAAATACAGTGTACCTGGTACTGTAGCTATTCCTATATATATTGTATATACCTTCTTGGTGTAATTAAAAGTATGGATTACTATTTTAACTCTGTAGTACTTGTTTCTTACCTATGACAAATAGTCATTTAAGAAAGCCAAAAATCATATCAAATGTTCATAAGCTGTTTATCAAGAAGAGACAATGCCAATATGCTTAACAAGCTTATAAGTAGACATTTCTGCTTTTAAGCCAACAAGCCTATTGTTTGACTGAGCAGTAACTTCAAATTCTTTTTCATCTTTTCTTTTCCTAACTGAAAATATGAGCTGCTTTGTTTAACACAAGCTTGCTCACCATCCATACTCAGAAAAGCAGTGTCCAATTTAAGAGACAAAATAAAAAGATATGAATTAAAGTAGCTTTTCCTAATGTCTCAGGTTATTACTACACTTTTACTGTAAAAGGCTAATATTTTGGTCTTGCCTTGTCTATTTTGGTAAAGTCTACCTCAGTTTGCAGCAAAAAAAAAAAAAAAAACCTGTGGTAGCTCAACTACCATAATATCTTGCATACAGGAGCACTGCAACTAATTTACCATACAAAACTTAGAAAAACAGATTCTGAAAAATCATTTTTTGTTGTCAGCCAATTTAACAATCACTGATTAAGTCTTTTGTACTGAAAAATGCCCGATTTAGATTGGAGGTCGAGTATCACTACACAAAACACTGCTAATGAAGAAATTTGATTTTTATAGCAACATGCAGTATATCCAAAATAGATATATTATCTTCAAAAAAAGGCTACAACAAACCTGTTGCTTGGAAAGAGTTTCTCATTCTTTTTCAAAACATTTTCTTTGGTTAACTACTTTTAGGAAATATATTATGTGAATGCAAAATGAATATATATTTCAAAATGTCTTTAGCTATGCACCATAAAATGAACATGTAACTATTTACTTAGCAACAGAACTCCTTATTTTATTCATTGTGACTCTGTGTACATTTCTTAAAACACTCCCAATAGGCCTGGCTCTTTTAAACAGGATTTCCTTTACAAAGGAGACATTAAAAACAAAAATTTGAAGTATTAACTGAACAAACAAATGGGTTATAAAAAAAGTTTGAATTGTTTGAGATTCAAGAGCAAAACTGAGTAACGTCTTTTCTTTTTTTAAAAAAAACAAATATATAGGACATTACTTTAAAGTATTTATTACAAGTCAGAACTGTTTTTATGTAACATGTAAACCTCTAAGGCTCCACACTTCACAAAAGAGAAACTTACATTAATTGCCTTTGAAGTTAAGCATTATTTTTCAGATCTGCATCTGATTTAGCTAAGTTTTAAAGTAAAATATTAAGTTTACATGAGTAATGCAAAGCAAATACCTTCTATGAAAAGAAAAAAGGGAAATGTCATGTGTGAATATTCAATAAATTTTAAATTCTTACTTAGTAATGTTGACTTGGCAAAATTAAATAAATGGTCATCTCAATAAAACATTACAATTAGCATTTGATACAACACACCCATCACAATGTCTTATGGTGTTCTCATGTTGTGTTGCTACAACAAAGAATAAAGCTACAAACTTGTCTTTAAGACAATAACTGTGGGATAATTGTCAAACCCTCCTTAAATGAATGACCCCTAACCACCAAAGTGCATGCGACACACCCGTGTTACAGAACTCTGCCTATTTAACTTCCAAAAATAGTGTATTGGCCCATACTGACTGTTTGGCCTATTTTCCTATTTTTTTTTTTAAATCCACCAGATGTTTTAAGTAATGATGAGTTGTAAAGTATTACACGAAAGGTTATATATGTTTGAATATTACAACTGACAATGCTTCAAAACCTTAAATAAATCACGTTTTAACATGTTTTTAACAAGCTAAGAGCACAAAGGAAAAAGTTAATCTGTCATTCCTGACATATTTTCATAGCACGATTCCTGTGTGACAAACCATCCAGTTTCACACACAGATAGCATAATATGCCTAAACCTTGAATATGGATATTCTGTGCAGCAGATTCAAAGTATATGACAGAGTAATTTTACATTAATTTTTCTTGGAACGGTTTAAAAAGATCTGCATTATACAAGTCACACACACAAAAAAAAGTTAAATATTTAAAAGTGGTAGTCACTTTTTATGATCAAGTATTATCTCGTTAGTTTCTTCATATTTGTGAATCATATTCCCAGTACACCTCATGTCTACTATAACATGCAGCAGTTACTGGTGCTGCCTCAAAGCGCCAGAATCTTGGTCCAGTTACTCTGTTTTAGAGTTTGTGTGTTCTCTCTGAACATTAAAAGGCTGCTTTGGTAGAAACACTAAAAAAAAAAAAAAATCTGTAATGTTAACCCCTTTGTTAAACTCAATACCCCGCACCAACATAGCACTATAATAGAAACAATACAAGAAACTACAAGATAAAAATTCATTATGACACAAGAAAGGGTATACAAAATAGATTTGTTTTCTCTGTGTTTTAAAAATGATGTCTTCACGGTGGTGGCCATCATTAGTGATACGGTTTGAGAATTCCTGAACGCATGACTCACTCGGCCATTTCAAGGAGAATGGCGGCGATTTCATGGCGAATAGTGTCCTTGAGGACTTCAAGGTTTTGAGGTCAGTGTGTGTATACCTTCGACTTGAGATAGCCCCACAAGAAGAAATCGCACAGAACTAGATCAGGCGAACGTTAAGGCCACCAGACATCGCCTCACAAGGAGATCAGCTTCCCAGGAAACATCTCCCGCAAAACTTGCATGGATCTCTGCATCGTATGAGCTGTTGCTCCATTCTGTTGAAACCAAGCATCCACCACATCGATTTCTTCCAGTTAGGGCCGCAAACAGTTCTAGCATTTCAATGTGACGTTCTGAAGTGACAGTAACCGTTGCCCCCCCCCCCTCAAAAAAGTAAGGGCCTACAATGCCAAATTCTGCAACACACCAAACTATAACACACTCACTGTGCAGGGGTCTCTGATGAAGTTCATGAGGGTTGGTTTCAGCCCAATATTTGTGCTTATTTACACAACCAAGTGGAAATGTGCCTCGTCGCTGCACATAACGATGGCACCTCGATGAACAGTTTGCAGACTGTTCGCTCACAACTCTCTACGGTTCTTCCAGTCTCTCTCAGAGAGTTCCTGCACTACTATCAATTTATATAGATGGAAATTAAGGCCCTCATGCAAAAATCCACCTCATAGATGTGTTGGAAATGCCAAAGGCAGAAGTATGTTTGTACGTTGAACATCTAGGAGACTGCAAAATTGATGCCCTTACAGCTTGGATGTTTTCAGACATTTGTACAGTCCGAGAACAGCCTGGAGATTTTCTGTTCAATGTTGTACCTGTCTGTCTGAATTTAGACACCCAATGAAGAATTGTTTTCCAATTTGGGACGCCACCATTAGGAGGAATGCTAAAGTGCTTTCAGAAGGCTCATTGTGTAGTGATGATGGAGTCATTGTTTTTGAAGAACATTTCGACAGCGAAAGCACAGTGTGCACCAGACTAGGGCATGTTGCCAACTGAAAACTACAACGGTTTGCTTATCAAATTATCCCCACCCCACTCGGCTGCTTCTACCTCACACAATGACCTTGAGAAAAGTGGTACTTCATTTTGGCTCACCCTGTACATTTTTTTAACACTAGAATCCCTGAAGCCTACAAAAAACACTTGTAATCCTGCTTAAATTAATTTGCACCTCTTCATTAGCATCTTTTGTTTTATAAATGTGTCAAATGGCACAAGCAGCCTGCTATATCACCCCCTGCCCCTCGACGGAGCTCAACTCGGGCAAAAACTTCTCCCAGCTCAAGGCTCCTTATCTGCGAGGGAGGTGCCTGGAATCGTATTGGGTAAATAATACAGTATATCATTATATGGAACACATGCATTTCATGTGTGTTTCATGTCTACAAAGATCTGTGTAAATGTAGGATGAAATACAAGGCAGGCATATGAAATGTTTTTCATTATTTAGTAATAACTGACAAAATGTAGGCATGAAGTGTATAATGTGTGAAGACTGAAGTCCAAATATCAAATAAACACTATCACAAAAAGTACACGTATAACAAAACAAGTGTGCTTTTTTTCAAGAATATAACCAAGAAAAAAGAAATCGGGTTAGGGTACAATGCTGACATGACCGCTTGGTACTTGTAAAGGCTAATTACAAAATGTAGTTTAATGATACCAACACATTAAAGACAGAAAAAAACAGCGCCATGCAAAAAAATGTGGAAACGCAGCATTGACTGGTTAGTTCAGTTTTAAATGAGTCACTCTTAATGAAACAAGCCACATTTTTGGCGTATGAATCAATTTACTTTGGGAAACGCTAATGTTAAATCTTACTAGATGGTATTAAGTACGTAATTTGGTATACATTTTGCGGTGTTAATTTTTAGAAGGTAACGTGCCTTTTAAACTCATCTACAAATAAACTGTAGGTTTACCCGTTCTTCGCTATCAAGGAGTTCCGCATAAATAACTTGCCTGAAGGTTTACATTGCAACATAACTAGATCTTCGTGCACAGTATTATCCCTGCTGATACCGAGTCGAAAATTTACAGTTTAAAGCAGAAAAATGTATGCTAGTTTTTCTTTATGATTAAGTTGCCTACAACTCTCATTGGTGAGGGTTAATCTTGATTTCTTGGTGTAATCAATAAGGAAATGCAGCCCAAGGCCTGTGTAGGTCAGATAGAGGGGTTTTACCGGGGGTACCGGTATCTCTCCCTTAGATTTATTATTATTTTTTATTATCATCATCATCATCATTATCTACTAAAGTTTACTGAAGGTTAAGTAAAGAAGCATCCGCGGGGTCGGAAGTACGTAGAACCGAACAAGAAAGCATGGTTATGCGTTAAGTTGTAAATAAAACGTACTTCAAAGCACTTACAAATACATGACGCAACCAGTCAAATTTTTCTAATGTAGCAGATTATTAAAACACGATAATAAAACTAATAGCACCACATTAATTACTAAAGCATGAAATGCGTCTCTGCAGCAAGGCTCTTGAGAGTCTGCAATGAGAAATAGCAGTACGGTGAGTCATCTGCGGTATTTAAAATACAGTAAAAAGAAAAAAATTCGAACTTACTACATTTACGCAACTTTTTCTCTGTCCTACTTGTAAGTTGCTCTACCCAAAGAGGGAAAGAAACTCGAAAGCGAAATCACAGATCCTACTCTGTTAAACCCAGTATTCTTTCACTCGTTAATTAATAAATTTCAAACGTCTTACATACCCCTCCGCCGTAACCTCCAGAACCTGGCTGCCCCTGACCGTAACCGTAAGACATAGTAATTGTCACCGGAGATTTAGACAACCTGGAAAAGCAAAGCAGCACTTCGCACTTCAGTACTTAGCAATCAGGTGTGGCAACGGCCTCGCGCACGGTATATAGAACTGTAGGGGGAGGTAGCATTCTTAGTATTTATTACGGAAACTTGCTCATCCCTATAAACTAAAAGTAAAATATAGCATTTATCATACAGATAACAGTAACACAGTAGCTTGCTATAGATAGCTAGCTGTAAAAAACAATGATGTTGCTTTATTTGTTTTACTTTTATAAATGGTACATTCCAGGGAGCGACTGGACACACCCAGCTCTTCGCTTCGCTCACTCTTGTTTCAGCACAAGCAAGTGGGCGTGTCCTTGTTTAGAATCTTACTTTGCAGTGTGACACTCCCATTTTAAACTACATAAGTGTTATCTTTATATGTCGCTCCGGTTTGCTACTGCGTGTTAGTAAACGAACGAGTTATGGCTACTCGATTTTCAAAAGGATTAATTGTTAACAGCAACCTACGCGCTCTTGCATAACGGAACAAAAAACCTGCGTAGAAGAAGATGCCGCAGGCCTTTGGAGTTTTGACGGGAGGGGGCGTGTGCGCCCTGAAAGTCAAGCCCCTAGAAATGGTGCAATTCTCCAGCATTCACTAAACATATCTTGTCTGACATGCGCGAATGTACTTGCATTATTCTGAATATAAATACGAACGACGTTTTACAATAATATAAATATCAGAATTTATTAGGAGGCACAGTAACTTCAATTTGCATTTATGTTTTAAAGTTAGTATCTACTTAGTTGAGGTACAAAACACGAGAAAAATACTTGCTTGACGTACTGGTTAGTTTTCAATTTGTGAAAAATGCACATGTTTTCTTCAAGCGAACTCTCAAGGTATGAAATTTGGTACAATAGTGTACAGTAAGTAGACTTTGTTCACAAGTGGTAAAACAGTAGCGGTCTGTAGAATTGGAAGAGTTGTAAGTCGACAGTTTTTTGTGACCCCTGAAACGAAGCTTGCACCTCCTCTCCCTAATGTCCAGCCCAAAGTGTTTTAAGAAACCTGTACAGACAGGTGAGTTACCGCCCCCTCCATAAAGTCATTAAGCCATTTTCTGTTGATTCTTCTCTGTCGACATAAGGGGCGAAGGTGAAGTGTTTCCTTTGAAAGGACCATTACCTTACAATAAAAACTAATATGCTTTAATAGGAGTGGACCATGATCCATTTTACATATATTTATCAGTCATGTTGTAACCTGCTTATTCTCAAACAGGGTTGCAGGGAGGTGCTGGAGCCTATCCCAACTATCATAGGGCACAAAGCAGGAACAGTCCCCTGAACAGGGCATCAGTCCATCACAGAGCAAACACACACACCAACCATACACCAGGGCCAATTTAATATTGCTAGCGCACCTAACCGGCATGTCTTTGGATTGTGGGAGGTAACCAGAGCACCCAGAGGAACCCACGCAGACACTGAGAGAATATGCAAACTCCACAAAGGGAGGCCCTGGGTCGCAAACCTAGGTCTCCTTGCTGCGAGGCAGCAGCGCTACCACTGTGCCGCCCCATACATTTTTCTTTGATTAAAAAAATAATTCCCAGTAAATCCCCTATTTTCTGTTATTCAATATCCACAAACCTTTCCATCTCTCTTTAGAAGCTGTGAAATCCACTTCTTAATATCTGTTTTTACATTCCTTTCCACCTCCTTTTCCAAACACATTTGTACCCACTACACAACTCTGGTCACATTTAAGTTTATTAGAATAAACCAGGCATCTCATATCCTCTCCTTTGCCAGACAAATAATCATCCATATCAAAAAGGCTTCCCTTGAGCTCCTTCCATTCTCTTCTAGGCCTTCTCGTTTCAAAGTTAAATCATAAGACAAATCAACTGTACACTCCTTGTGCCTAGCAGTACTGCCAAATATGGGTCTAATCATCACCACCTATACAGTGATCTTGGACACTTCTTTGTGACAAACCTTGTCTAAACATCGTCTTCATAACGCATAGTCTTCCCCACACCATCATCCAAATTAGATACTTTAAAATATTGTTCACCCCCTTTGGCTGTACCACATTCCATATTTCTACTTTAACGTTTGTTTTCAAACTCCAATCATCACCCATTTGCAGCACAAACCAACATTTCCAAATCCTCTGTACTTCTTTTTAAGTTGTACTGCATATTTATAGCCTACAGGTCTCTGCTTTTGACACCAAATTCAATCACATTGTCAGAGGCTGCATCAATAATATGAACCACAGATCCACAAAATTAAATTTGGATTAAATCCAAATCCTTTGCACAAAGGTGCATAAAAACCCAGTCCATCTTCAGTTGAATGTCAATTTTTTCTCTACTTCCATTTTCCAAACTTTATTCTATACCACATCTTACTCTCTCATGCCTCCATCCCTAAGGAAACCAAAGTACCACTGATTTAACCTTTACCTCTTAATAACGAGGTAAAGGAAAATCCTTCCTTAAATACATACATAGTGACAGAGACCCTGTTTTAACTAATGAAGTTTTAACCAAAAGTCAATGTTCTTCCTTTCTACAAATGCAGCCTATTCTCTATCTTTCTTATTTTGTCTAACCAGTTTCTCTTCACAGTTTCAGTTCTGTAAAAACCAGCACTTATGAATTTTAAACAATTCTTCAGTTTTTTCCTCCATCACGCCAGCTCACCCTTTAGGAATTACAGCTGGGCTGAGATGCTGACAGCCATAGTTCCTCTCTCTAGCTCTCATTCTGACCACCATCCTTTGGTGTCCACCATTATGCTTGGAGCTGCACCCCCATTATCCTGCCACCTAGTCGTCGGTCCAGCAGGACCACTGGAGCCCTAGGTCACACCTGTCCCTTCAGACTTTTCAGCTAGAAAACAACCCACCCCTGGAGCACTGTTACTCTTGCTCCTTCATAGGACCACTGACCGCCTGCCTCCTCACCATCGCACTGGCTCACACTATCAGTTCGTCATTTCTTGACACTTGGTTTTTATTTGCAATCCCCCACCATCTACTCAGGTACCTTAAATATTTCATGAGTGCATGTGCCTTATTTGCACCCCGTGAAGTGTGAGTGAGGAAATAGGATCAACTGATTACTCCTTCACATGCAAAAGTAATTCAGACAATCTCCTCTTCGAATGCTGCAAGGCTCTGAGGCTTTACCACTGTATCCTACACTTATGGAGCCTGAGTGCACTGTTTTTATTGTTAAAACTCCCTGCGCCACAGTCCCCTAATGTCTTGCCCCACATCACCTCCCCCTGCAAGTTGCCAGTTACATGGGAAGAATGTACAACCAGACTACTACATACAGCAAGTAACCAAGATCCATAGCATTATCCTTACACACTTGCATTAAAAACAAGAGCACTCAGAAATCCCCACAATAAAACACACATAAGCCCCAGCTTTTAAAACAGACTGTGGAAAGAATAAGGACTTTTAAAACTGCAATAATAAACAGACAATAAATTGTCCATTAAAGGTTCATCGTTCAAAAGAAAGTCCTTCTGATTGGGTACATGGGTTCTTTTCTGTATCAGTGAATAAATTTACTTGATGTTCATTTGTTGAACCAGGGCATGAGTTATCCAGTTCCTCGTGGTCTGTACACCTACTGTATAGTCCATAGTTTGGGTCACAGAATACAAGAAAACAAGTTAGAAAATGTACATATGGCATAACATTTAGGAGCATTCAAGGAATGTACAGTGTGATGGATGGCCGGCTAAATATTCCGGCCCACACCTCCAGGCCGCCAGGTGGAGCTCTCCCAACAGCATGGAGGTGCCCTGAATTCCAGCAGGGCCTTATGGACCTTGTAGTTTGTATGTGCAGCCCTGCTGGATACCATGGGGGCCACCGGGAGCCACTGTAGGGAGTCTTTCAGACTGTTATGTGCCCTATAACCTGGAAGAACGTCCTGGTCACATGAACAGGAGAAACGACGTGCTTCCAGGTTGAAGAAAAGGACTTTTACTCTGACCCGGAAGTAATGAGGACTTGTGGATTGTTGGACAGGAACCACTTCCGGGTCAGGGGGTATAAAAGGACTCTGGGAAAGCCCAGACATTGAGCTGAGCTGGGAGGAAGGGTGGCTAAGTGTCTGGGAGAGGAGGATTGGTTTATTGTATTGATTAGTGATTATTGTAGTGTATGTGTAGTGTGGAGTGGAGGGTGCTTTGTGCACAGTATTATTATAAAATAAATAATAATTGTAGTTTTACCCAGTGTTTGGAGTGGTATCTGAGGGTTCGAGAGGTTGATAACCACCTCTACTGCTACAACAGGTACTGTAGACCTCAAATGGTCTGAGTTCAGTAGGCAGATTCTAAATCCTTTCAATCCATTTCTGGCTTGTGGGGGCTAAAGGCTATTCCACCAGGATTGGGCAAAAGGCAGTAAACAAGCCTGGGCAGCACTCAGTCCATCTTAGGGACCACTCTCACTTACTTACATAAAGAAGTATCACACACGTGCACTTGGGAGTCAACCAAAAGGACCAGGAAATGACAATTCCACGCCAGGCCAGGGGGCGGTGGGGTGCACTAAACCTCTCTCTTTTCTCTCCACAGACCAAACACGAGAAATCGTTTCTGTCCTGGCCCAGAGGATGTCACTTCCTGTCCCGGCCCCGAGGACGTCACTTCCTGTGAACCAGCTATAAAAACCCCTCATCCTCCGTACTTAAACAGTTCTGTTTTGGACACATTTTGGTACACATTGTACTCTGCTTTAAAGCCTTTTGCAGCCAGGGAAACTATATGGGTGGCTGCCCCAAACCTTTGTTGTGTGTCCAGCTGTTTCTTTCACAGAGGGTAGAGCATCCCTTATTTATTTATACTAATCATAAAAGCTTGGTATATTTAGAAATGGCTAAGAGATTGAATTCTAGACAGACTCAATTGTAATTTTTTAGCCATTTTGATTGTCATTTCAAGAGATGAGATCTGTAATGCTGAAGCCAAAGACTATTTGATATGAGCAAAGAATTTAACAATCCAGAAATTTTTTTACCTTCAGAGAGATTTTTGGTAGCCACTTTGTTAGACTGCCCCGAGGATTAAGTGTTTCAAATCATTTGAGTATAATCCTGTGAAGTTATCACTGATAGACTGCCAAATTGTAACCTTTGTGTTCTTACCCAGGTTAGAAGGGATTTCCTTAATCAGGCAGATTCTTTGATATTTATCCTGGGGTAATCCAAACTTCGGAATTTAGAAAAAAATATTTTTGGTGGGAATAATTGCATCAGGACATAAGAAATGTTGTCATGGCATGCAAAATCTATAGTTGAAACAAGTCAGCCCAGGGTTGCCCTGTGGGTTTATTGCAATCTTTTTCAGCCTGTAGTTACTGTTAGATGATTGTTCTGTAGATTTTATTACAGATTTACCTCTATTTAAGAGGCATACCACAATTTTTTGGTGGTGGATAGATTTTCCAAAAGCACTCATTTCTTTACCCTCAAAAAGATGTATACTTCTAAGGAATCAGCCAACAGATTCACCAACGATGTATTCTTTTTGTATTAATTCCCAAAATTATTAATTTCTGCTAGAAAAAAAATTCTGGCAATTTTTCTGTTTGAAAGTGGACTGCAAAAACAATTTGGCTTATAGGTATCATCCTAAAAGTAACAAGCAAACTGAGCAGGATTTGGAAAAAAAATTAGATGTGCAGTAAATTTATTTCATATCATTTGGAAGAAAGTTCAGACTTTAGCAGAGTTTGCCCAAAATATTTGATTATGGGTTTCTCAAACTATTTTCTTGGCACACCTCCCCCAGGAATTGAAATGCTTATAAGTATCACCATTTTTTCAGCATTAGATTGTTAGATATTGAACTCTTGTTATCTAAAACTAATTCATTATTCTCCTGCTCTCCATATCTATTTGCAAATTTTGAAAAGGTATTACAGTTTTTGTTGATGTGTCTTTTAATTGTTACATATGCCTAAAGCTTTTTATTTAATTACATTTTAATGTAAGAATAATAGTGTGATTTGATATGGAATAAAATAAGAAAGTCTAAAATTTTCATACTTTTAATTTTCAATATTCATATAGTTACTGGGACATGTCCAGATGTATGGCTACAGTAGCTGTTAGGACCTAACTGATTACTTCCAAGCACAGATGCACACACCTTTTTCATTGTGAGAAACAGAAAAAACAGCGATAAGCAACATGCCCCATTAACCCTGTTTACTATCCTAGCCTCAATCGATGATGGCAAGCGCAAAAGGATTATCATAAAGTGGAAATTATTAAAAACTGGCCAGCCTATATTGCTTTTAAGGTTGAAAGAACTAAGGTGCGGCAAGTTCCAGTATTGTGGCATTTTAGGTATTGCAGCGAACCAGCTTAAACCTTCAGATGCTATCTAAAGTTGGGCAGGTTACATCTGATATGATCAGACAGAATGGAAAGGGATATGGAGACTTAAGTGAACAAAATCTACCAAAAGAGAGAGCACATTATAATTAAAACTTTAATGTGCGATAGAGACTTTAAAATGTAGTCTGAATTCATCTGCGTTGACTAGAAGGGAGTTGAATCATCCTGTTAATGTCTATTTTCAAATTCAGCAACAGAAATGATTCACCCTGTTGTGAAAACTCTTCTCAATGCTGCTGTCTTCAGCCAGGCAACTTTGGATCTAACAACATGTTTCATTTGTGGACACAGCAAGCTGGACCTGCAGTATTCAAATGTTAATTTTTATTTTTTTTAATAAACATTTTATTGAATTTATTAAAAGCAAGTAACATTCCGTGGAAGCAAGTCAAACTTAACAAAACTAAGTTCAAATCTACCCCTACCCATGAGAAAGAGAGCTAGGCCAATAGACAGAGTGAAACTTTAAGAGTAGGGGGGAAAAAAAGGGAAGAAAATCCTTTTCCCCAATTTAAATGCTTATTCTAAAATTTTATTGATTAGATCCTGACACATTTAAAAAATTTTTTTTACATTTTCAAAAAGTATATAAGATCAGTTACCCACAAATGTTAATATCTTTAATGTGATGTTAATATTTTAATATCTTTAAATGTAAACCCGTGGTACATCTGCACAGGCCTGACCATCTTACTGCCACCTACAAGCCTGTGTTTGACAGCAGCAGCTCCTCATTATCCAAGGCAGTGTTATGTGTGTTTTGTGGAGTGTTGTTTGTTTATAATATATATTGTGACAGTGGCGGTGGTGGTTGCTGAAGATGGTGGCTCCTCTGCTTTGTAGTCTGCTCTGCTGTGTGCTGATACCCCCTTAGCTACAAGCTGACTTTCTGTTGCACAGTAAATCAATGGCAAAGAAACACAACTGCCCTTCGAAAACTCCCTCCTAAACAGTATTTCTATGGGAAACAAACACACTGTTAACCGGCTCTTTTGTGGAATGAGCTGTGTCATTGCTCTCTTACTGTTTAACATACTTTTCTCATGATGTTTAGAACATTTAAAATACTGAGTCCCAGCCAGCCCAATTGCTCACACTCAATTTGTCTCTCCCCTGGACCATGTCTGCCACACCTGCTGCTTCCAAGTCATTAAATCTGCTTGAAGAAGAAGACAATGTGTTCTTTTAGGCTGAAGGGTGGATCTGGAGTGCAACGTTTGCCTGTGCCTACCAGTGCGCGTGTGTGCTGAAGATAAACTCCTTTTGAATAAACTCTTTGTGTTTGTTCCTGCCAGTTCAGCAATAAATTTAATCTTCCTTGGAAACCCCTGTCTCCTGTGCAATTCTACTATATATATATATATATATATATATATATATATATATATATATATATATATATATATATATATACAGTATATAGTCATGCACAAGCGCATGGGGAGAAGCTTAAGGACCCGACGCACACCGCGACAAGTCGTGCCAGGGGACAACGGCAGGGTACTAACCTCTCTTTCTTTATTTTCTCAGAAAAAACGAAGCACTGCTGCCATGACTTTACCCGGATGCCTAAAGAAACGAGTCACTTCTGGGTCCCTTTCTACCCTCTGGTCCCTGACTGATGACATCATTTTCCCATCCACCACAACGATTTTGTCCCAGCATCTCATCGATTCACTTCCGGTCCCACCCAATAAATTGTCCGTCTGCCAACCCTCATGTGTCTGTTGTAATTGGAAAAAGAACACTGACCTTTTTTTGTTTACAGTATACGGGGCTAAAAACCCCAAATCTTTATGATTGTTTGTGGTTTCTTACAATATATATATATATATATATATATTGTCACACACGTGTGCATGGGAGGCAGCTAAAGGGCAGTTCCGAGGCATGCCGGGATGTGGCAGAGTGCACTGACTCTTTTTCTCCCTTTTCCGTAGACCATTCACGGGAGATTCCACCTGACTCTCTTGACGTCACTTCTGGGACCGAGCCTATGGAAGGAAACCTTGCCGGCTCCGGCCCCTGTGATGTCACGTCCGGGCTCAAACCAATGGCTGAAGAACATGAGCCCGATCCCTATGACCTCACTTCCTGTCTTCCCCTTTAAAAGCCTGCACCTTTTCCCTATTCCCTCAGTTCTGTTTGGACTCGGTTTTGTGCACATCAGTGCTGTGTTATTATTGAAAAGCAACTTTGCAGCCAGGATACCAAATTATATGGGTGGCTGCCCCAAACCTTTATATGACTCTGTCTCGAGTTTGTGACAATATATATATTTGTAGTTGGAGATCCACAAAGGGACAAAATGAATCACATATCATAAAGTAATTTTTATTCCTGAGCCTTCGGCAGCAGAGACACGAAACATAGTTTATAGCATTCCATGCAGTTCTTGCCCAGCGGTATACATAGAACAAACATCAAAAAGAATCACAACACGTATACAGGAGTACTAAAACGCCGTCAGAAGGGAGGACTCACAATCACTGATTTATACGAACACAAATTCAACCAGACATACATTTAACTGGGACAATGGACAAGTAAGATTTAAGGCCTGTACTAAAAGTGCCAGAGAGCTGACTGAATCTTGGCTATCAAACGAAAATGCCATTAACAGACGTTTGGACATGAACCCAGCATATGCAAACTTAAAAAGAAGAACATCCTCATAATAAATAAAACTACGACCAACACCCTCTTAACCCCACCTCATACTGTGTGTGTATATATATATATATATATATTGTCACAAAAACGAGACATAAACAGATAAAGGTTTGGGGCAGCCACCCGTATAATATGGTATCCTGGCTGCAAAGTCATTTTTTTATCAATAAACAGCACTGATGTGCATACAATTGAGTCCAGAACAAGACTGAGGAATTAGGAAAAAGGGCAGGGTTTTAAAGGGGAAAACAGGAAGTGAGGTCATAAGGATCAGGCCCATGTTCTTTAGCCATTGGTTCGAGCCTGGACGTGACGTCAGAGGGGCCGGAGCCAGTAAGGTCTCCTTCCATTGGCTCGGTCCCGGAAGTGACGTCAAGAGAGCCAGATGGAATCTCCCGGGAATGGTCTACAGGAAAGAGAGAAAAAGAGTCAGTACACTCTGCCAGCTCCCGGCATGACTCAGAACTGCCGTCACTCAAGTCCTTTAGCTGCCTCCGTACGTGTGTGACAATATATATATATCCATCCATCCATACATTTTCCAACCCGCTGAATCCGAACACAGGGTCACGGGGGTCTGCTGGAGCTAATTCCAGCCAACACAGGGCACAAGGCAGGAACCAATGCAGGGTAGGGTGCCAACCCACCGCAGATATATATATATATATATATATATATATATATATATATATATATATATATATATATATATATATATATATGTGTGTATATTTATTGTGGCGGGCAGCTGGGGGCTGTGCCCAGCCAGGATGCCAAGAAGGACCGAGAGAGGGATTATGCCTCACTCGGACCACGAGAGGGCACTCGCCCCCTTTTTTGTATGGGGGCAACGGGAATTGAGCATGGAAGCTCAACCCTATCGGGGCCCGTGGCTGCCGCCAAGGAGTGCCTGGACAAGTAAGGAGCTCTGGACATCAGCACATCCATCACACCTGGAGGTGCTGGCGGAAGAAATACCAGGGACACCCGGAGTGCTTCCAGGTGCTTATGCGGCACTTCTGCCACACCAGAAAGTGCCGCAGAAAGCTCATCAGGAGGCACCTAGAGCACATCCGGGTGGGAATAAAAGAGGCCACCTCCCTCCAGTCGTCAGCCAGAGTAGGGTTGAAGAGGACGAAGCTCGGAGGAGAGGAGTGGAGGCGGTGAAGGAAAGACAGACCAAACTGTGTGGCGTGCGGGACAGTTTTTATTGTAAATAAACATGGGTGTTTTTGGACTTACGGCGTCTGCCTGTTTGTGTCCGGGCTGGTTCTCCACAATATATATATAATCTAATCTAATCCAATCCAAATAAAATATGGTCTATGATAATTACTTGTATTAAATTCACAAAAAATGTATCACTTTTGTGTGCTGGTTGTATAATGGTATGAAATGGAAGGTAGCTGTACTGTTTTCACTCAAGTGGTACGTATTCACTGTGCTTGCAGTATGTTAGCAGCTTTTCTAGTTGGGTAATTATGGTTTTCAGCTGCTAACCACTTTAAAAAAGTATTACAGATTTACAAAATAACTTTTTCACAGTCCACAGCACTTTCTGCCTATCAACTAATGAGCACTGCAATCATGTAAAGCATCATATATGCGTGTGTCTGTGAGAAAACATCTCCATGTCTACATTTGTGTCTCCATGCTCTGAGAGGAAAAAAATGGGACCAGATTCAGGTTTCAGATTTTGGCAGTGCCATTTGAGCTCACTTTGGTCTGGTCAACTAACAGAGCTGAGATGTTTTTGCTCTCCATCCTCCTGCCCAAACAGTGTCCAAGCAATGCTAGCTACTGCAAGTACAAAGTGTTTGACGCTAATGTAGTGTTTCCGTCTCTGTTTTAATTGGTGAAAATCAATGCCAAATTGTCTTTGTCAACAGCAACAGCTGAATGTTTTTCCAAGCTCAAAGTCAGATACTGCACATAGTGAAATACATTACTATTAACAAACATGAAGTCATTGCAATCTAGAGTTTACTACATGAAACAAAGAAGCTGACAATACTTAAAAGCATAAAGATATTACAACTGTTCTTTTTCATACTGAGAGATTTTAATAGATGTAGTATGCATAAAATCATTGTACATTGTACTTCAGTTTTCTAGATCACTGTAATTGTAGTTAAAATGTCTCATGCACAAAAAAGAATGGTGATAGATGATACTAGCGGCTTCCCAAATATTTGACCTGCCAAAGGCATTTCATGTGGGAAACAATATTTGATATACTGTACAATGACGTAAACTCTTGTCGTTAAGGTATTTTATGTAACTAAATAGGAGTTCTTTTATTTTCTCTTTCTTCTTTGTAAGTGTTTGTTTCTGATAATCTATATCAGAGGTGAGTAACGTTGGTCCTGGAGGGCTACAGTGGCTGCAGGTTTTTCTTCCAACCCAGTTTCTTAATAAGAAGTCATTTTTTGCTGATGAAGCACTTATTGCTCAAGCAGCATTTTAATGCTTTAGTTCAGATGTCTCGCTTGTTAACATTTTCCACCCTTAATTGCTTATTTTAGTCTTAAAAAGCTGCATTCACACTTTTTAATTGCTCCTTATTAACAAAAAGATGTAAACAACTAAGGAACCAGCAGTTCTCCATCTAACATGTTTCCATTCACACCTGTGTGTGTTAATTGTGAACTATCTGGTTTAAAAAATATTTGGAAGGAAACTAAAGAGAAAAAAGTGAAGGACTGAAAATTACTCATCTGTTTAAGGCTTCAAATCATCTGGATGATATCCTTAGAAAGGTAAAAAATCTATGATATAGGAATGTCCTCACAAGCCATGAAATAAATAAGATCAATTAAAGGTAAGGGCTGGTTTCTAATTAGGCAAAAGAGTTGGAACAAAGACCTGCAACTACTGCAGTCCTCTAGGATCTATGTTACTCACCTCTAAGCTATATAAGAGGCATCATGAACAAACATTTTTTGCAAAGTTTGTGAATATTATAATGCCACTGAGATTACCTCCAGATTTATAAACACAGTAAAAAGTGGGCACTAATCTGTAAGAAATCCTTTCCAGTAAAGTGCACCCTCCCCTTCTGAGCCACTGTGCAATAAAAGGTTGGTGTATGTCACTGTACAATTACCTATGAATTTTGTCCAAAGGAAGGTACACCTTCATCCCATAAAAAGTAGATCAATGTTGCTCTTTTTGAATTTGACTGTCTCCACAGAAGTAGTAGGATACTCTGTTTCTCTCCCCAGCTAGAAATCAGTCAACACTTTCTTTCAAAGCTATCTCAGTCCTTCATCACATGAACGTTCTATCAGCTCTTCTGTTTCTTTGGTGCAAAAAATTTCAGGTAAAAGTTAAATCTTTGGCAGTAGAAAAATGTTCACTAATCCAAAAGTATGGTAACAGATTTTCAGAAAAATATTCACTGAAGTCAACAACTAGGCCAAGAAAGTGTTTCCTTTTTTCCTTCTGAAAACATACAGAATCAGGCCGCAATTCATTTTCTATGACTAAATCTTCAAAAGATATTTCTCCCTTCTCTGTTTCTCTGGCTGGTAAAGAGCATTTACAGTTTAAAGCTTTCATTTTATTTTTGACAAGGAGCTAAATTGTGTTAACTCCTTGAAGGCTCCTGTTGACTTTATTTAAGCGGCCAAAAATTTCAGCTAATTTTACCAATTTTTATAACAACATCTCATCAGTTAATCCATTCCAATGTGTTTTGAGACAAAAACATCCGGACTTCACAACGCAGGTCAAAAATCAATGTGCTTCCCCTAGATAACCAGCATTGATTATTATGTTTTTATATTCACTTCCCACCTTTGAAGAAATGACAAAAAAGGTAAGGTTTTACTCCTTGAATTTTCTGAAGTTTCAATTTTTATTGCCTCACTAAGACTAAAGTTTTCGCTTACTAACACCACTTGGTGAATTCTACAGCACACACCACCAGTGTGCTTTCCTCTCATAGACTGGGAAAAATGTGTGGGTGTTGGTAGAGATTGAGGCTGGGCTACTGTATATCACTGGCTTACCTAAAGCCTTCTGTTTTCTAGTTTGATGTTATTCAGTCAAGTGATTCTTCATAGAATAAAACATCTGAATTATTTTAATCAAAATTATCATATGCCAAAATCTGTGATACCATATATCAGTAGTTTTGTCAAGTTTATTGCAAAACATTTAAAGAAATTAAGTTTTGGCATGTCATTTATTCTTCATAACAGAGTACTTTTGGAGAAAGAAATTACAATAATCTTTAAAGCCTCCTCACCTAGAACTGAAGACAACTCTTTAGCTGCTGACAACAATGACTCTCAGAAACAGGGGCTTTGCCAGTACCAGCTATCCCCAAACTTGCCTTGAAAGTAACTAATAAATAGTATACAAAGATACTCAAACAGTTATTAAACCTGATATTTTCTTAGTTGTAATGTGAGCAAGAGGATATTAAATAAAAAGTACTTCATCACTTGTTTTCTTTCTAAATATTTTGTGAGCTAGACTGTGCAAAACCATTTTATGGCATCTGGCTACAGTTAAGTTGCCCCATCTGTGGCTCTTTTGCCCCACCTAGTCTGCTTGAGTGGCTGCTCAGTAAGGGTGCTGCATATGTAGCTTTTGGGCTCACTAGTAATGCTGCATGTACAGTTCATGAGACTCTCAGTTTTTGTTCCCCTGCTGCACTCCTCTTGTAATTAATGCTAGGGGCTGGGCACACTCAAGTATGTAATCTCAAAGGAATACTCTACCCAAAAATGATTTTTTTATATGTTACTTACCCTATGTAATTTGTAGTGATGGCCAAGTAAAAATGTTAATGTCATATTTTCATGCAGAATGGTAATATAAAAGTTTCTGATATAAATCAATAGTGGCCAGCGTTGGACAACAGCAAACAACATCAAAATGTTCATAAAGAGTTATGTTACAGAAACGTTTTTTTTTGTTTTATCTCCATTTTGCATGGAAACACAGCATTAAAATTTTTTCTCAGCCATCAGTACCAACTACATTGGGGTGAATCCATCCATCCATCCATTACACTGCACAACAATTTTTTTGAAAAGTCTTGCTTCCTGAAAAGTTTTTGCTGGTTGTGACAGGTACCTACAGGGTATGCACAAATATAGTTTTGGTTTTACTGCATCACAAGAAATAGACATTTATATGTTTACTAACAATAATGTATTTAGTCATGTTTATGTTTCGCATAAGCTATTAAATTCAACAGAACTAAAAGTGTTTTGCTCCTGATTTTCTTTTGTATTCGATGTCTGGTGCATCATGTTGCAGTGTTCAGCAGTAGTCAGCAAGCATTGATGGATTCCAGTTGCCCTGTGTTGTGATGTGAGATTTTGCATATAACTTGATAAATATTTTGTATGTCTTTATTTGTAATTTAGGCAATAAATGTAATTTAGTGAGAAGCATTTATGTTTACAACCCAAGGAATGGATCTCTTTGAATTTTACGACAGGATTTGGGGGGTGTGCTTTAAACCAGTTTGGCGAGTATTTCTCTGCTAAAGTCTTTCAACCCCTTCAAGGAAGCCAGGTTACTTTAACATATGGTCTTGGGGGGTTGGCAGGTTTTAAGGTGTTGTATTCCCCCATTGGTCTGAAGTATGGCTGTTTGGAATTGGCTTGGATCAGAAGCTTTTAAGTACCATGATGTCCTATTGGCTCTAGGGTCTGGACAGCGAATCTATAAATCTGCTTGCACAACCACATTATCTCTCTCTTACTAACCAACAACTGATGAAGACCATCACACCATGAACTGAAAGGACAACACAATGGAGACCAGAGTTTAGCAGCCATATTGGAACAGGCATACGGCCTGTTCTGAAGAAAGCTGAATGATGCTTTAACTAGAGACATTTTAAATAACTAGAAGTCTGTGTGCCGCCTGAAACTACACATCACCATTTAATCTGGTTGTATGGTTGCCAATATTCAAATGTACTTTGCATATTGTTATTATTTATGAGTATTATCAATAATACATTGTTTTATGTGTAACTTAACTCATGCTTGTCTTTTTACTGCATCTAATTGCCTGAGGTTATAGATATAGAAGGGAAGGTGGGGATAAGTTATATACTATAATACCTTATAAACAGTGGTAAGTCTGTGAGATTAGGTATTCTGACAAAGGCTACATATTAATAATACAATAGGAGAAAGTAGAGCAATACATTACTCTACCAAGACAAAACACCCTGGTATCGTTTCTCCATCGTAGCAATGTCCTGGTGAAACCTTTCACCGTGTTCGTCACTGACAGCACTGAGATTTGCGGGGAAGAAGTCCAAGTGTGAGTTGAGGAAATGAGTCTTGAGTGACATGTTGCACTTCATTGTCTTGTATGCTTTGAGAAGTTTGCCTACCAGCTGAATGTAGTTTGGGGCTCTGTAATTGCCCAGAAAATTGTCAACAATGTCTTTGAAGGCTTTCCAGGCAATGTTTTCCAGCCCAACTAACAGATCTTCAAACCACTTGTCACTCATAACATGTCTGATCTGGGGGCCAACAAAAATGCATTTTTTGATCTTGTCATCAGTTATTCTTGGGAACATCTGTCTTAAATAATGAAAACCTTCGCCTTCCTTGTTCAGTGCTTTCATGAAATTCTTCATGAGTCCCAGTTTTATGTGAAGAGGAGGCAAAAATATCTTTGCCGGGTCGACAAGCGATTCATGTGCCACATTTTTCTGTCCTGGAAACAACATTTTTATGGAGTGGCCAGTTCTGTCAAGAATAGTGCGACTGTTTGGCTGTCCCATTCACAGATGAAACAACAGTACTTTGTATAGCCGAGCTGCAGTCCTAGTAATAGAGCAACGACTTTAAGATCTCCACAGATATTCCAGTCATACCTGCTGTACTGGACGTGCTTCAGCAACAGTTCCATATTCTCATAAGTTTCTTTTATGTGTGCTGCATAGCCAACAGGTACTGAAGGATAAACGTTGCCATTGTGTAGCAGAACAGCTTTCAGGCTTAACATTGACGAATCAATGAAGAGACGCCACTCTTTCGGGTTGTGATCACAACCCAAGGCCGAGAACAATCCTTCAATGTCACAACAGAAACAGAGACTGTCGACTTGTGCAAAAAATTTGGTCATATCATGATGTCAGCCTCGAAACACAGAAATTTTTGTACCTGGTGACAGCAAACACCATTCCTGCAGTCTCGAACCTAGCAGCTCAGCTTTTGACAGACCCAAATTTCTGACCAAATTGTTCAATTCGGACTGTGTTATCAGATGTGGATCACCTGATGAGCACGGTTCAAAATCCGGGTCACTGTCACTGTCAGTACCCTGCATTGCAGTTTCTACATCTAGTTCGTCATGTGGCACGGGTGTCATTGCTGAAGGCAAATTAGGATATTCAATTGACTTCTTGTTTTTGGCAGAGAAACCAGACACATTAGTCAAACAGAAGTAACAGTCTGTCACATGGTCTTTCTGTTCTCGCCATATCATCAGAACAACAAACGGCATCATCTTTCGAGTGCCTCTGAGCCAGGCTCTCAGACTTACAGCACATGTCGCACAGCAAATGTGAGGCACCCATTCCTTGTCTTGATCACCAATTTTGCAGCCGTCATCCAACGGCTCTGAGGCCCAAGTGTAATTCACCACAGGTATAGCAGAATGTATCGCGGCTGTTACGACATTGAAGAGACATATCGCCCGACAGCAAAACATCTATAGCATCAAGCTTACTTAATGTTATATTGCTACAGATACTGTACTTTACTATATGGATACTATACATACATGCATGCCCAGGATGTCAACTTCCACAGAACAGATTCCACCCTGGCCTGATTCTATGCCTGGACATGCCCAGGCTGCACAAACCGTTGTTGATAAGTCACTTACGGGAGTGAAAATGTTTGGATACAAATATAAGGAAAATCATGACAAAACTGAAGATTTCTCTGAAAGGGTATGTGATGGGTAAATTTTGATGTGATATTCATGACCAGCACCCAAAAATCTATAAGAAACACCCAACAGTGTTCAAGAAGCAAAAACTTTGTTGTGCAGTGTGTGACAGTGTGTGCGCTATCACTCCCTTGAACCCTCAGACACCAGGTAAGAGTCCAAATAATGGTTTATTATAATAATACAGTGCACAAAGCACCTCCACCTCCACTATACTTCAATAAACAATTAATTCTCAATAACAATCACAATAATCAATAATCCTCCACTCTCCCAGACGCGTTGCCACCCTTCCACTCAGCTCAGCTCAACGTCTGGGATCTCCCACAGTCCTTTTATAGTCCTTGAAGTGTTTCTCTCTCTGTCCATGTGACTGTTAACACTTCCGGGTCAGATAAAAACTCCTTTTCTTTAACCCGGAAGCACATCATTTCCTCTGTCCACGTGATTAGGACGCACCTCCGGGTTGTAGTGAAAATAATCCTTGTTCCTCCCTGCAGCATCCTCTAGCGGCCCCCATGGTATCTAGCAGGGCTGTGGATAAAAACTCCATTGTGAAGGATTCCCTGCTGGCCTTCGGGGCACCTCCATGCTACAGGGAGAGCTCCACCTGGTGGCCTGGGGGTATTGGCCGGGATGAACGGCCGGCCATATATCACAAGTGTTATCCAACCCGCTATACCCTAACACAAGGTGACGGGGGTCTGCTGGAGCCAATCCCAGCCAACACAGGGCATAAGGCAGGAACCAATCCTGGGCAGGGTGCCAACCCACCGCAGGACACACATAAACACACCCACACACCAAGCACACACTAGGGCCAATTTAGAATTGCCAATCCACCTAACCTGCATGTCTTTGGACTGTGGGAGTAACCGGAGCACCTGGAGGAAACCCATGCAGACACGGGGAGAACATGCAAACTCCTTGGGGTGAATAACATAAAAAATATCATTTTTGGGTGAAATTTTCTTTTAAAAGATAGCTTTTAAATGGGTATGTATAAAAAGAGAAAGCTGTTACATAAGAGATTGGGTATCCAGTTCCAAGACTTGCATACTCTTTTCCTTTAAAGATATACACCATCCATCCATCCATTCCCTTTCTTTCTTTCTTTCTTTCTTTCTTTCTTTCTTTCTTTCTTTCTTTCTTTCTTTCTTTCTTTCTATTAAGAGTTGTGCTATGTTCTGTGTTTAGTTCAAATTATATTCAGGAAAAATAAGGTCTTGCAATTCTAGTGTAATTCTTGTGAAATTCATCCACCTTAACAACGATAAGTGTATGTTCAGTGCTATATCTCTGTCATTTCAAAAAATGGTGCATCCCAAGCATTTTTGGTAATAAAATGCACAGCATTTGTCATTCCAACATTTGTCATTACCACTGTTTTTATGAATTCCATACCAAATAGCATGTAACGGAGGCATATGCATTGCATGCTGCACTGTAAGCGTTAATTCTGAGGTCTACGTTGATCCCATTTAGACAAGTAGCACATTTATAGTTTATAGCAGTTATAGTTAAAAGGCCAACATTTATTTAAAAATCATTTTCAACCACACATCAGTTGCTAGAAGAAGTCAGTCTTGTGCAAGCAAATATCTATTAGCATTAGCTACTTGTGAACAAGCAGTCATATAAAAAATAAACTTAAAAGCACTGTGCACACTTTTGATTTCTTGTAATATTCTGTCAGTCACTGGATATTTCCAAAGACAGAGGAGAGAATAAATTTGTGCTTCCAGATGAAAAGCCTAGATATCCATGAGCTGTTAAAGGTGAGCTTCTAATGGATAACTATTGAACTTTAGAGTAACCTAAGTTATAAAAGTATGAAGTACAACAGGAAAACACTAAAAAGATAATTAACTGTTGTGACCAGTAGGGGGTGTTGTAGCACTCCATATCCCCAAACACAATCTCACAACCACAAGTTCTGAGTTAGAACAATTTATTGTGTAAAATACCACAGGTCAATCAAAATCACAAGCACAGGCTCAATTCTTCCTTTTCTCTCTTCCTTCATTTGTTCATTTGTTTGTTTGTTCGTTCATTTATTCCTTCCTTCCTTCCTCCAGGTGAGTGTTGTCCAGCTCCTCTCCCAACTCCAACTTTTCTATAGTGAAGCAGAGCTGCTTTCTTTATGCAGGATCTGGGAGTACTTCCAGGATTACGAGACTGTCTGATGGAAGCACTTCTGGGTTAGGTGGAAGTCCCATAAAGTATGGACTAATCCCTTCAGCACCCCCTGGTGGCACTCACAGAACTCAACAGGGCTGTTCCATGGGACTACAGTTCCCAGCATGCCCTGTGGGTATGCATAGAGATACCATAACCCAGGAATGCTGCCCCCTAAAGTTTTGGAGGAATAAAAAACCTGAATAAGCTTTCTTCCTCTGTCCTTCCATTGTACTGGCCTCCTGGCTGGTTAGGATCCTTGTTGAGTATTGGCCAGTCCCTCTATGCCATCTGTAACATTGTGAAATACAATCACAAGCATCAGTCTTATGGGAATAATGGCACTGATGATACATTAGCACCATCAGTGTATTGTGTGTGCCTAACAAAGTTACTCAAAATCATAACTGTATAAAGACATTTGATGCACAAAAGTGTAGGTCATGTTACCTGGAAGTTTATTAAATTCCAATTCTGTGATGAATACATAAAAATATCCAGCCATCTCTGAAACCATTCATACATTTTCAGTTATACCTAAATGAGATCAAGGTTGTGAGTGCTGGAGCCCATCCTGATTGCACTGGGCAGCAAGATGCTAAGCCTGGCCACCAGTCCCATTACAGATAAATAAAAATGGTAGCAAGAAATAAAGGTACAGAGTAGCTCTTTCGTGCAGCCAAAAATTAAAATTTATCTTATTTCAGCTCAAATGAAATTCAGTATTTCCATTCCCTTTAAGCTGATTACTTTACTATCTCTGATTGCATAAGCTGTTCTTTAACTTAATTGGAGTTTCTTCCTGTGGTTGAAAACATTTCTCTCAAGATCATTCTTTTTTAATTGCAAACTTATGTCAGTTTAGCCCTTTAGCACACCCTGCTGTAGGATTCACATACAGTATCTTCATTTTGTTTCTTGCATCTCTCAGAGTGTTAATTACTTTATTCTGCATTTTTACCTTTTCTGTAATTGCATGTCGTGAGACCCCCTACTAATTTGGTGATATGAGTCTATTTTCATGATTATATTTAATGCACTTGGGTTTCATTGTTTTTCACTGAGCTATGTTTGAAATGGTAATGTCAGAGATTAAATGTGGTGTAATATAATTACTCATCTGTGTTTATTAGAAAAGCAGGAGCCAACCTCTGTACCCATGGAACTCCATCGCTTTTCATAATTGCTTTGAAATGGATGTTGTGTTTTATTTGAACAGCCCATTTGGTAATTAAATGATTCAGCTGTTTTAAAAGTTCTATATTCTTATAGAAATGAGTATTTACTTTCTGTAATCATTTGAACCATTATATTATACACAAATGCTTTTCGGTTGCCAAAATGCATGGTCAGCACAGTTTTATAAGCCTAAGATAATTTAGTTTTGCATACTAACACTTTCAATTTTTGTATGACCCATAATAATATTTTGAGAACTTAATTTTGAATAAACATTAAACTTAGAACAAGAACACAACATTAGTGATTCATCAGGACTATTGCACATGCTACAAATGTGTAACTTAAGGCTCAACACAATTTGCCAGAAGAATCTTGGTAGATCTGAAATTCACAAAATGGAAAATCAAATTACATTTTTCCAAATATATTTATTGGCTGTTCTCTTTGGAAGTCATTTGAATATTCACCATTACAATTTACAGTTTTTCTGATAATTCTCCCATTATTCCAGTCAACACTCTCCTTATAGTGAACAAGGGAGTCCAAAGTCATTAAATGTTAACTTAATAAAGCTGTTGTCCTTTCACTTATTATGTAACTAAATAATAAACTATATACTGAATAACTTCACATGTGACTCAGGTGACACAAGTAATGTGAGATTTTTTTCATGGACATTTTTGACATTGTTTGTTGTTGTCCAGTATTGGTCACCAAAGGCTCCCATTCCATCAGAAATATTATGTATGTTCTTCAGGAAAACATGAGATAAAAATTTTATTGACTATTGCTACAAACCACATATACTGTATAGGGTAGAAACTAATATATCCATCCATTCATCCATTATCTAACCCGCTACTGTATATCCAAACTACAGGTCACGTGGGTCTGCTGGAGCCAATCCCAGCCAACACAGGGCGCAAGGCAGGAAACAAACCCCAGGCAGGGCGCCAGCCCACGGCAGAGAAACTAATATAACTGCACAAATTTCTGCTTATGTACAACAGTGAACTGCTGTAAGAAATGAGAAGAAATTTAGATTGGTTAATTAATTATCTATCTTGCCTTCAGCAATGACAGTACAGAAGGCTCCTACTTTATGTACCTCACTTTTCTCTGTTTTAGAGGTTGGGTCTCCAGCCATTAGACTTACACCAAAGTAACTGAAGCACAGGCGTTTTAAGAAACAGTTTAATAGAATTTATTGATAAACACAATGGCCATAGAAATATCATAAACACATATATTTATTGATATATATGACAGAACGCAGACAGAGTAAACAGACAAACATATAACATTGAAGAGGCTGGCTGTTTACTGATTATTTCAAATTCTAATTTATCTTGGCACAGATAAATAGTTTTACGATACAAAATCATTAAAGATGATAGCTATCTTTGTGTGGATTTGTTGCTTTGTTGCAGCTCCTGGTTCAAGTGGAGTATTCTTCTTGCATTAGAGTGCACATGTTCTCTTTGCTGCATGATCGTTTGTTTTTGGTGTTCTGTGATGCTGTTTTCTCAGCTCGCTTTCTGTTGTGTCTTAGGCAGCTTCATAGGGAAAAGCATTACTCCTTCTGGCACAAGAGTTAAGATGCTGCAGTTCCTTCCTTGAATTAATGGCTACTTCCCAGCAGACTGGATCACAGCTTTCAGCTCTACCCAAAAAGAAAGCACCTCATCAGCTTTTTGGTTCCAGAGGTCATTTCAAATTTGTTCACTGATTTCGGAGAATGAGATTAGAGCTCCCATGGGGCTTCCTCACAGTTGCTGAGAATTCCTTTGAAAGACTAGTGGGTTTTTTTTTTTTTTTTTTTTTTGAGAGAATCCTCCAGATGGGATGAGTGCAACTGGTTTATAAAGGAAAGTGGAATCTCTCCTGGTTGGTATTAAAGTCATTTCTAGTTACAAAATTAGGGCCTGCTCATAAGCAAGTTATTCTGTCCATCACAGTTGTCATTCCTTGAATTATAGGTCTTTGTTCTGGTTTCAGAGGTGTTGCAAATGTTGAAATCTTTATCTACTTTTTGTAATTGTATTGCTTGGAAATTTAAACAATGCTGTTGTAAAAAGTCAGATGGTTCCATGATGAAACTAGAATTATGTTAGATTCAACACATGCACATATCCTTATTTATTGTGTTTTGTGTGTGCATATGAAGTAACCTAAAAAATGAATTTGTTGAAGCAGTAAGACCAGTAGGTGTACGGTATGGCCACTTCTTCAGACAGCATTTTGAAAACTGTCTGTGCATGTCAGAGGACACAAACATGGAGTAGGCTGGACTTCCACTAATCAGAAACAGGCTGAAAGACTCTGGATTAGCCAGGGTAAGTAGGCATGGTCATGTATGTGCAATGTTTGTTTTACCATGTATTCAAGAGCTGGTTACTATGTTGCTTTGGGTCCTGAAAAAGAAAATAATGGATGCAGACAACTATACTTATGTCAATATAAATTTATTTTAGTTGTTAAGAGATAGAGCAGTAATCGTTGTAATGTACATGATAAGAGGGAGCCTGAACCAATCTAACATACATGTATGTGTGCAATGTATAAGAAACTGTGATTTTCAATTGTTTCTTTCTTTTTCTTTCTCTGTGACTTAAAGCTGTTGCAAACGCACATGAAGTGGGAGTATCCATATAACAAGTCAAAAGTAACAACTCATGAACTGGGGAAACACTTTCGCTAATTACCTCTTCCTTTCCATTTGTAGCCTGGATGATGAACCCTGCTGACATCACATCCACACCAGCTGGTATACAATGACAATGACAGGCTTCCTGTTTTCTCCTTCCACACCTCACATGTAGACTCATCTACTCTTGTTACTACATAGGAGAAGACTCCTCTTTTATGCTGGAACTGGGAATACTTCTGCTGCCACATTATTGCATTTTGGAAGCACTTCTGGGTCATGTGGCAATCCTTCAAAGAAGGGGCAAGGCTCCCTAGTAGCTACTCCTTGTGCCCCCCTGGAACTCTGTCAGTCAACAAGGCACTATATAAATGAAAGGATTTTAAAGCACTTTTTTGACATCTCTGTCAGGTTAGACACCTGTAGAAGTGTCCCTAAGTTCGTACACAGCAGATCTGGCCTAAGTGGAAAAAGATAATGTGATGCCTCGTACTTTAAAAAGAACACATCAGCTGGATTAAGAAGATAAAGATTTCAAGACGACTACAATTCCCATCATTCCCTATGGGTATTCACATGGTAGTGGGATGCTGCCACTATGTGTACTGGGGGAACAAATAGCACCTTTTGTTCTTCTGAACAGGTGTTCCATCTTGGTAAAGAACCAGCACCTATTCCAGCTAGTACTCTGTTCTATCCTCGACTTTCTCTTATAGCCTCCTGTCCTGTTAAAGAACCAATACACATCCCAGTTAGGATATCAGTCCACCTCTGCTCTTCCATTATGGCTTCCCTCCCTGGCAAGGGCAAGGAACTATAATCCATCTGGGTAGGGATGCCAATCCATCCCATATGGTACTCATGACCTTACATGTAAAATAAAACAGCGCTACCCTCAGCTTACTTCCACTCAGGATGGATTGACAGATATTTCCATCAACCAGCATTCTTCTTAGCGTTTTAATCTGCACATACCTTTTCATACATTTCACTCCAATTCACTGCTGACTCTTGTATTTTGTATACATCACCTTTTTATTCCTGCTGCTCCTCTCATTTTCCTTTCACCACTTCTTAATGCTGCCACCACTCTTATTTTGAGAATGATATTTCTTAATATGGCCAGCCCTTGTGTTTTACAGGTATTACCACTTAATGCTTCTACTCTTTAAATTTTGCATGTACCAGTTCAGAATCCTGTCAGCCCTTGTTTGCTCCTTTGCAGTTTAAATTCAGAGATTTTACAAAATTTATTTTGCCAATTATATGGATGACAATTCTAGAATGTTTTATATGCCCCTCATTCTGTATAGTGGTACAAGGATCCAGCATTCAATGAGAAGCTGCACACTTATTCACATATACAGACTCACTTATATCAATCTACACTCAAACTAAATTCATGTCTTTAGAGCAACAGAAAATAGCAAAATTCCAGTCAGAATATATTTATGGGCCCATTGATAAATGGTGTAAGAAGTTACCTTTAAGGATTAATGTTTGTATGTAATCAGAGTCTAACACATAGCTATTACTACATTAGTGATTATCATCACCTTAGTACAAATCAGTTTAATTTAAGCATTATTGGTTATTGATTATAGTATAGGGTTTAACATGAAATTTGTTAACTGAGAAGAATAGCAGTAAATTTAAGGGATGGTAAATAACAAGTGTTTTTGGAATAGGGACACTCAGGACTCTTGCCACAAGCAAAATGCACCATTTGTTTGATAGCCATTTATTTTCATGGTGGATGTGAATTTTATGTGTGTCATAGTAATTGACGAAACAAATATCAATATTACCTTGCATTAGGATTAGATACAACATTAGGGAACAAATTGTATGATGTCGAGTTTTAGGATTAAACATGCTAAATTAGATACACATTTTACAGGGTACAGTACAAACATTTTTAAGATAGTAGAGCAAGGTATAAGGGAAACAAATCTTGTGGGATAGTGTTTAACAGTTCTTTTAGGAACTGGGGTACTTAGGACCATATAGACGGAAATAGTTGGTGGCAAAACAGGACAAATAATATGGCTTCTTGGGTCTAAATAATATAGAAAATAACCAAACAAAGTAAATTGTGCACAACAGAGATGGAATGTCTTATGCAAAGAGTTGGTGAGTGTGTAGTTTGTGTCATTGACAAGCAGGGAGGCATAGACGGATCAGGAAAGCGCGAGCAGCATTCATGCAACTACAGAACATCTGGAGTTCCAAGGAACTGTCAGTCAACATCAAAGTCAGGCTCTTCAACACCAACATTAAGGCAGTCCTTCTATCCGGAGCATAGACATGGAGAACTACAGCCGCCACCATTAGTAACAGTGAACTCTGGCAGAGAACAAACCAGCTACCCATAGAAGAAGAAATCAAAAAGCAGCATTGGGGCTGGATAGGAGACATCCTGCAAAAACCTGCAAGTAATATCACCAGACAAGCCCTAACAAGGAATCCCCAGGGAAAGAAGAAAAGAGGCCGACCTGACGCTGGGATTTGGAGGCAGATATCAAGACCATGGGGATGACCTGAAACTAGCTAGAGAGAAAAGCCCAGGACAGAGATGCTTGGTGATCCGTTGTTGGTGGCCTATGCCCCAGGAGGGGTAGTAGGTGAAAAAGAAGTAAGTGAACACACGTGCAAATGACATATATTCTCCCCCAAAATCTTCAGTTAGCAGATTTGGCAGCTGTTTTGTTCAATTCTACAAAAAAATTTCAAACTGATATGTTACTTGATTCTCAATGAAAAAAATTCTAGCTTCAAGCAATGTGTTACAGAGAACTAATAATGTGATGTAATTGAAACTTGGATGGCTGTTTATGTTTGCCTAAGGTCAATGTCCTCCACCTAGTTCTGACCTGCACAATATTCAATCCACAGATCGAATGCCATACTTTGTATTTTTTGATTATGTGTATTTAAACAGGAATTTAACAGGCAAGTGCCTTTTTGGACAGAAGGATGGGTCAAACAAACACATAATGGTGACTTATAGAAATGAATAAAAGTTCTTCAAGAACATTTAAGAAGAGGATATTGGCATGTATGCAAATAATATTGGACAATATTGGTAGATATACAGATGTAAAGGAAATTCTAAGAAAGTGTTATACTGTAATTATTAGATTGCATAAGTTTAAGCTCAAATAAGCCAACCAGTGTGTTTGTTTGTAAGAAGGTATAAGGTAAGTGTTTGGGACCTGTTAGCCAATATGTTATCGTATTTAGCTAAAAGTAGTTTTACTGACAAGTAACAAGACCATTGGAAATTATCAGTTATCTGTTTTCTGCTAATGCAATTAATGCTAATTCTTGCATAATAAATCAACAAGGCGCTATATAAAGGAAAGGTTTTTAAAGCACTTTTTTGACATCTCTGTCAGGTTAGACACCTGTAGAAGTGTCCCAAAGTTTGTAAGCAGCACATCTAGCCTAAGTGGAAAAAGATGATGTGATGGCTCATTCTTTAAAAGAACACATTAGCTGGATTAAGAAGATAAAGATTTCAACAGCTAAGAAGCCAAACAAACTATCTGATGTGAAGTTTGTGGTATGGACTTTGATTTGAATTGCCCAAGTTGTATGTTTTCTTCTGCTTTAACTGCTAGTGTTTGATGTGCCTGGTTTCTTTGCAAATAAACATAGGTTTAGAATGTAATAATGTTTGTCGTTATCTCACTGAAACAGCTTTGCTGTTTACTGACACTAGCAGTCGCCCAGGTTGTATAGGATGAGGAACTGGGATACTTATCCAGGCTCTATTGTATCCTAACCATGGTCATAAGTGTTAAGGAAGTTGTGTAATATAAAAGGACGACATCCCATTCAGGTTTAGCCCTTGCAGAGGGAGACAGCCCTTGTTATTGAGAGTTCAACCCTTTGCAGTGTGGGAAACTAAGAACAAGACTGGTCTCATCTCATTCTTATTAAGGATTCCAGATGTAAGTATTGTAGGGTGTACATGTAAGGTTTTAAAGCTCATGAGCATAACTTAGGTGTTTCTATTATTACCATATCCACCAACAGCAAAGAACCTTAGGACATTAAAAAGTCTTTTGTAGACACTTTCATGATAAAACACCATCTGGTTAAACAGCATAAATTACAGATGAATGACATGGGTAAATAGTTTAGGGATGTCTCTGTGCTGCACTGTGTACCACCATGATCAGTGAAGGAGTTAATCATAACTCAGCCTTTAAAAATCTTGGGAAACAAAACTTTTCTCCAGTTATGAAAATTAAAGGTAGCAATAGCAAAATGTCCACTCATTCCTTTATAACCAAGTGTAAGCACTAGTTTTGTATTCCCTGCCTGTGCTGTTCCTGGCTTTAACTTCTTCTTTGTAGTAGGACCTGTTGCCCACAATATAGCCATAGGCTATAAAATCTGGAGCATCCCTTCTACTCCAAATGATAATCTAGTGCCTGACTGTAAGAGTTGAAGACCATCCATAATGGAGCTGGATGTGGAAGCCACATTGACTAGCCTTGCTAAAGGACAGCAAGGTGCAAGCGAGATCTACATAAAAATGAAGCGCTGATTGATCACCAATTTTTGGCAGATGTATTTTATGCTATCAAAAGGAGTACCACTGTGAGACAACAGGGAGCAAGTGCAGGTGAACTGTGAAGAAAATCCACATTGCTATTAATGCAAGCAGATATTGAGAATTTTACAACTAGATAAGAACTGATCCATCTAACTGGCTAACAGGCCAGATCTCCTAAGGAACCATTTAAAAGCCATTGCTAAAAAAATAATGTCTCCTTGGCAAATATGTTGGCAGAGAGTTGAGAAAGGGAATAAATTCTTAACACTGTGCCTTCCACTATAGGAAAATGGAAGACTAAACCCAACAAACCTAGGTATCTGAGTTGTGTTGTTCGTTAATTGTTTTATGTCTGTATATACCTGCATTTATCCGTCTTCTGTTACCCTTCTAGGTGAATAAATTATTTTGTTTATTGCATCAAGAGCATTTATCCTATTTATTGAAAATCACTACTGTATTTGAACCACAAGCTAAGAAAATGAAGGTTGATTTCTGTTTACCTTCACCAATATATGCATTTTGTTTACAAGCCATATCTCTTCATTGTCCTGGAACATGTAACAGAAATGTCCCACAGCATGAACATCTATTGCTGCCTTTGGTAACATCAACATTAAACGGGGTTTTCTTGTGTTCACCAAATCTTTATCTTGTTTCACAGTATTTACGTACAGTATTAACACATAAAATCACTAAATCCTAAAACAAATGTTTGCCAGAAGGCTGTCTCCATTGTTGGATTACCTTCATGAAGGGTAATTCTTTAAATCAGTGTAAAACAGCACAGATAGCACTAGTTTAGATCAAATATAAATAATGTGATCTATAAGTAAGCAATCATTGGAACAGTGTACAGTATGCTGCATTTTAGTGCAAGGTGATTTTAAAATTTAAAATGATGATGTCAGAATAGTTTCAACACCTCATGCAGTAATATTTTGGTAATGTACCAAAAAGTTGCAACTTTAATCCAGCAGTTTTGCCAAAGATCCTTGTTAGCTAGCACTGAAGTCATTCATTATGTTTCATACAGAAATGGGATAAATGCAGTTAGAGTAACAAGTTAAGTGAACTTCTGAAGTAGCTATCACAGTACAGAAATATGCAGGATAAGACATTAAGCCAGGAAAACAGTTTGATGATATCATATTGAGTTTGAACGTAATCTGGTCATTTATCAAAATTAAGAGTACATAGTGACTTTGTTAAAAGTAGCACTGATGGGGCTACAAATCATGACTTGGCTTTTTTTTTGGAAATGCAAAGAGAACTGATGAGTTAAGTTGAAGTGAATGGCCTGTTGTTGTCAAAAAGTACTTATGTAAATTACACTTGTGCAATAATATTTTAACAAATATTAAAATGGTTGACTATTTAGCTAGGGACATAGTTTCCATTACCCTATTTGAATAAACAGTTTGCCTTATTTTCATCCGCTGGCCATCAGCCTAAATATAATTTGTAGGTCAATGAAGTTTAAGAGACAATATGGAACTAGGTAGCACTTTGGTGGTAGACATCCCAATGAAAATTCGATTTGGAAAGTGTTTCCTTTTTGATAAGTTGAGTCTTTTAATTAAGCACATTTGTTACAGTGGTATTTAAATAGATGAATTATAATGTTGTTAGCATAATAAGTGACTCATTGAATAAAAAGAGTGCCTAACATGCATCCAATTTAAAACTTTTTATAATTTGTGAAGCATTTGTTTTCATTCAAAGCTCTTTTCAACAAGTACAGTGCATATTCTAGGCATCACTTTAGATGTGAATAACATCAACCTGCTAAAAGAACATAATTCACAACTACCTAAAAATATAATTTACATATTTTTTGCAATAAAATTACCTCTATGTAATCTAATCTTCCTGCCTCCCTTGACCCTCTTCAGTTTGCATACCGCTTAAACAGGTCAACTGAAGATGCCATATGCTCTGCCCTTCACCTCTCCCTGACACATCTGGATAAAAAAGACACATATGTCAGGATGCTATTCATAGACTTTAGCTCTGCCTTCAACACAATCATCCCTCAAAAGCTGGTTGTAAAACTGAGCAGGTTGGGCCTGAACACCACACTCTGCAATTGGGTTCTGAACTTCTTGACAGAGAGGCCCCAGTCAGTTCGGATGGGCTGCAACACTTCCAGCATCATTACACTGAGCACTGGAGCGCCGCAGGGCTGCATGCTTAGTCCACTGTTCTTCACCCTGCTGAGTCACGACTGCACAGCCACACACAACACCAACCACATCATCAAGTTTGCGGATGATATGATGGTGCTGGGACTGATAAGCAGGGATTATGCAACAGCATACAGAGATGAGGTGGAACAGCTGTCCGCATGGTGTGAAGACAACAATCTATCTCTCAATGTCGACAAGACAAAAGAGATAATTGTGGACTTCAGAAAATAACATCCTGCCCACATCCCACTCAGCATCAATGGTTTAGATGTGGAGACTGTTAGGAGTACCAAGTTCCTCGGTGTGCACATAACTGAGGAACTTACGTGGACGCATAACACCTCATCCCTAATCAAGAAAGCCCAGCAGAGACTACACTTCCTGAGGCGGCTGAAGTGAGCAAGTCTTCCCCCTTCCATCCTCACCATGTTCTACAGAGGCACCATTGAGAGTGTTCTGACCAGCTGCATCACGGTCTGGTATGGTAACTGCAACATATCCGACCGCAAGCTCCTGCAAAGGATAGTTAAGATAGCAGAGAACATTATTGGGGTGCCTCTCCCTTCACTACAGGACATATTTTACAAACTCAGTGTCAGCAAGGCCTGCAGAATTGTGCAAGACCCCTTACATCCCTCACATGGACTTTTCACACTTTTGCCATCCAAGACAAGATACTGCAGCATCATAACCAGATCTTCCAGGCTGCAGGAGAGTTTCTAACCCCAAGCTGTCAGACTCCTTAACACCATGCTGCCACCTGGGATCTTCCGCACTGTCTCAAACACCTCTAAAAACACTTTCCTGCAAACAATAGTGTGCATGTAGAAAAGAATTGAAATTTTCATACTGTCCTTAAAGTATTTTGAAACTCTTGATATACTTCTGCTGTGAAACATTCTGACCTGTCATTGTTTACACGTCTTAAAAAACTATTATCATACACTGATAATTTCTGTATTATCTATATCTTTTATTTATTTATTTATTTATTATATTACATATCTATTGACTATATTTATGTATTGTTGCAGGTGGCGGGGGGGGCGACCCGGCTGGGACGCTCCGGAGGACCGGAAGAGGACTTGCGCCTTCCCCAGACCACGTGGGGGAGACCACCCTGGCGGCTATGGGGATCACGGGTACAGAGCTTGGAGGCTCATCCCTGTAGGGGCCCGTGGTCACCGCCAGGGGGTGCCCGAATGCCTTGGGAGCCCTGGACCTCAACACTTCCACCACACCCGGAAGTGCTGGGGGGAAGAGGATCGGGGACACCCGGAGTGCTTCCGGGTATGTAACCGGCACTTCCGCCACACTGAGGAGTGCCAGTGGAAGATTGCCGGGAAGCACCTGGAGCACATCCAGGTGATTATAAAAGGGGCTGCCTCCCTTCATTCAGGACATGAGTCGGGTGGTAGACGGACGAGGTCTGGGAGGAGGTAAAGAGGCAGCCTGAAGAAGAGAAGGCATTGTGTGTTGTTGGCCAGGACTTTTGGGGACTGAGGAGCACTAACTGTAAATATGCAACCTGTAAATAAACGTGTGTGGGGTGATTTAAACGCGTCTGCCTGTCTGTGTCCGGGTCATGTTCCACAGTATCTAGATTGCCAATACCATACATTGCATCAATGTTCATATTGCTTACTACACCTCAATAGTGCTGCTACTTCTTTGTCTTGTCTTTGCACAATGTCTTGTCTAGTTTGTGTTTTAATTTTAAATTTTAATTTAAATTCTATTTTTTATTTATTTTTAATTTATTATTTTCACTTCATGTTATTGCACTGTGAACTCTGAGCTTCGCAATTTCGTCTATCTGTATGCTTGTATATGGTTGAGATGACAATAAAGTTCGCTTTGACTTTGACTTTAGTAACATGAGATCTTATCATCTTCAAACCTAAGCCAGCAGCTCAATAACTGTCAATAACTTGTTAAATAACAAGTCAAGAAAATTACATTTCTGTATGAGTTAACACTGATTTGCTATAATATTTCTTAATTAGTTTAGTGTGAGGAACATTATTTTCCCAAATCGTATATGTTTATTTAAAGCACACCAGACTTATTACTGCCCACATTTCTGCAGATACAAGTTCTCAAAGTTAATTTGTAGTGGTACATGTGTGCATATGTCTTTCATTGTTTGCCCACACCTTTTGATGTCAGTTTGTGTTTCAATCACCTACTTTTGTAAGCAATTTCTTGGACAGGGTTACTGACCAACTGCGACATTAGCAGAGGGGGAACTTCCGGTTCAATCCAGGAAGCAAGCCTTAAAAGCAGCTTTATAAACACGGAAGAAGGCAATAGCAGTGGCTTGGGAAAAGATTCCTTTGTTTGGTGCACCTGTCATTTCCAGCTTCGTCCAGGTCTTTTAATTCATCATTTTTCAGCATAAGGAAAGGAAACCTGACCAGGCTGAAGAAATCAAAGTCATGGAATTCAGGTAATTTATAGGTTTATTCATTACTTAGCTTTCCTCTTCTGCAATTTTCTGTAACAACAACAACAACAATTTATTGTATTTCTTGTATAGCCCAAAATCAAACAAGGTATGCCTCAATTGACTTTACCAGGTGTCAAAAATGGGGTAAGTACAACTCACAAAACAGAACAGAAGTTCTTCACAGAGCTAGATGGTCAATTTATCATTGTCACCTCAGAAATTTGATACAATAGTACAAACTGTTTTGTTCTTGCACATCTCTGCTCCTCATCAAGTGCAGATGCAGAGTGCCGCAACAATTCTTTAGGCAAAATGCAAGAATAAATTATACTACTCACAAAATACAGAACTACATACAAATACATGAAAAACAAAGTAGAAACTAATTATTTAAATGAGAAAACAGCAATATCTGCTAATTCTAGAACCACAGCCAGATTGTATAAAAGGATTCAGACAAGCCAGTTGCCCCCGTCCGGGCATTCTACAGCGCAGTCAGTGCTGGGCTGGCCAATCTGTTGGAAGGACCCTTCTACCTGATGATTCCAATGTTCTCTTATCTTAGACAATGTTTCCATGGTATGCAAACAACTTGGTAGCAGATCAGTGGCACCAAGTGCCACATGAGGATACCAAGAAGAGAAACAAAATAGGTGAGCATTAGTAACAGTTTAAAAATATTGTATTACTTATATTTTAGTACTAATGTCTAACAACAGAGATGCAGTATGCACCGCTAATCAGCAGCTCTACTCAGGGTATGCTAAACTGAAGTAGTGAGTCTCTTCAGCGTGGATTTAAGAACAAGAGACTGAATGAGCACCTCTTATAGTAGCAGATAGACCATTCCACAACTTTGGGACCCTGTAACTGAAAGCTCAACCTCCTACTGTTATTTATTATTATTATTTATAGGATTATTATTACTAATCCTTGGAATCATAAGCACACTGACATCTTGAGTTCTTAATGTGCACTCTGGTTTGTAAGAAATGATAAGCTTAGATAAATAAGATGGACCTTTGCCATTTAAGGTTTTATATCTTAAAAATAGGATGATGAAATCTGCCCTAAATTTAACCAGGAGCCAGTGTAAGGACTTAAGAACTGGATTTATGTGTTCATAATTTTTGGTTCTTGTAATAATATTTGCAGCAGCATTTTGAATTAACTGTAGCTGTATAAAGAACAATTTGAACACCCAGTGAACATTGCATTGTAGCAGTCAATCTTATTAGAAATAAATTAATGAATTAATTTTGCAGTACAGTGGAACCTCGGTTCACGAAAGTCTTGGTACATGTACAAATCGATTTACGACCAAAAAGTTCGCCAAACTTTTGCCTCGGTTCACAACCACACACTCGGTATACGAACAAGCCACACAGGCAGCTCGAGAGAGAGATGCACAAACACACAGGCAGCGCGAGAGAGAGGGGGCTGGACGCTTAAGGTAGGAAGGCAGTTAAAGAATGCATTGGGCTTGATTTTGTTTTCACTTCTGTTTACAGCGATCGGTTCGTAGTGTGCATTGTTGCAATGTTACTTTTCTTGGTGGTTTATTAAATTACGGATTTTTTCAAATGTTCATTTTTTTTTCCCTGTGCTTAAAACTCATTAAAAAAAAGTGTTTTTAGCGAGCGGTTTATAGCGCTATAGCGCGAACTCTTGCAGTGTTAGTTTTCTCTGTTGTTCAAGGTTTTCTCAGTGTTATTCAATGTTTTAACATTTAGTTTACTATTACGCTGTGCATTCTATGGTTTAATTAACTATATTTGTGCTTAAAAACTTAAAAAAAAAAAATATTTACATACAGTTCGTATGGTCTGGAACGGATTAATTGTATTTACATACAATCCTATGGGGGAAATTGCTTCGGTTCACAACCAAATCGGTTTACGACCAGAGTTTTGGAACGAATTATGGTCGTGAACCAAGGTTCCACTGTATCCTGCATATTTAGAAAATGCCATATTTTCCAACGTTTTTAAGATGGAAAAACATGTTTTGGATAGTTTGGTAATGTATGCTTCAAACAACATGCTGTTGTCAAAGATAATGCCTAATGATACAGTAAAGCTAATTGTGATTCCAAATGATTTAAATAATGACAAAATATTGTTGCTAGTGTATTTTCTACATTCAATCATTTCACTTGGGACAGTTCAAGCTTACATTGGGACTGGCTTTAATATCCACATTACATCCATCATAATTGTGTACACATTATTTGTGTAGTTCAGAGGTGTGTATGTGTCTCGACGGTATGCTGCAGCAGGATAAAGGGCTTTGTAAATATTGTATGTAATTCTGTTTTTTGTTTCACTATATAATATGTATATTTCTCCTAAACTAAAATTAACCATTTAATTTGTTTGTGTGTGTGAGGGTCAAAGGAGGGGAAGTGAGCTGTGGGACCAAAACCTAAAAAGTGCTAAGGGTTTGTTACAACTCTTCTACTCTTATTCACATTGGACAACACAAATTTTACTTTCTGAATACTTTTGGGAATATCTTATGGAGTTTTGGCCATTACTGTCACATATGGTTTTATTGTAATCACCTATTTTTGTGAGGTCCTCTCATATATAAGTATACATATGCAGTACAATAACTAAAATCCTAACCCTAAGCCTAACCCTACAATCTAACCCTAATTGATCCCAAAATTAAGGAAGGTATTTTTGTTGGTCCACAAATCACATATGTCATCATTGACAAGTGGTTTGGAGACCTGCTTGTGGGGGTGTGAGGAAATCACATGGAAGGCGTTCAAGGATGTTGTTGGAGTATTTTCTTGGCAATTACAGAGCACTGAACTACATCCAGCTAGTTGACAATTCCTTCAAGCATACAAAACCATGAGGTGTAACATGTCGCTAAAGGTTCATTTTCTGCATTCGTCCATGGACTTGCTCCCTGCTAATCTTAATGCAGTCTGTGATGAACATAGTGAAAGGTTTTACCGGGACATTGCAAACAATGGAAAAGCAGTATCAGGGCAAGTGGAATCCATCAATGTTGGCCAACTGTTGTTGGACACTAAATTGAGAATCATTAAATACTGGGTACAAACGAAAATCAACAGCAAAACATTTTTTAGCTCAATTGAACTAATACAACATGTCAGCATAATTAAGCAACTAAACACACTAAATTTGATTGAATTAATTCCATGTTTCTCCAAGTTCCGACATAATACAATAAATCTGAAAAAACATTTGTGTTTAGTTTTGAAGCTATCTATTATAATCACTAAACAATTTTCAGGAAGCAAAACTTTTGAAAATAAATTGTTGTCCAATATTTTAACAGAAAATTAGCAAAGTTGAAACCAGTCGCCTACTACAATTCAGTTCAGGCATGAATTCCTTCATAGTCTCTTCCATGGATGGAAAATATTGTCTCAAGTTAAAATGAGTGGTCTTACCCTTCATTTAGCACAAAACCATCCATATAAATGGCCACGTATGAGTGAGATGGGTGTATGTGTGAAACTATTGCTTAAAGCTACCAGGAAGCTCTTGTACAATAAATTTAGGCTTTATAAATAGTTGTTAAGGCAGTTAATAATCAAACATGATTAACTCCTTCAGATGCACATTATGGCATATCTTTATTAAATATAAGAAATTAAAAGTGCCCTTTTCAAGTTTAGGATTATTTTATGGACAAGTTAAAAAATGAGTTCCTGATAAAATCTATTCATTACTGCATCATACATGCAATACAATTTAAAAACAAGTTAACATGTATACTATAGTAGTAAAAAAGCATCTCTGTCTGAGCTCTTGTTGGTATCTCCCTTTCCTTATCTTTGCTTGGATTAATATTCCATGAAGACCTTCCCTGTCTCCAACTATGCCACTGAAGTCACTGCCAGTGAATGTTATACAGACACCAAAACCATCCTTCATTCGGTGCAGGTTCTCCAAGAACGCTCAGGTCAGTGGTGCCAAAATTTGGCACCTACTAACCTACTTTAGAATTATTAAGTGTGGGAAATGAAAAATTTGGCTGGGGCGTCGGGTTATCTTCATAATTCAGATACTGTTAGGATATCATAAATTAATCAACTGTTACATGTATGTTATGTTTGAAAATTTTCAGGATGACAGTTTCATGCATAATTCTAACATACTTTTTTGCAACTCTCACTGAACTCACTAGATGGCAGTGAAGGCACATGGAAATCCAGAAAAAGGCCTCATCTGCCCATTATTTCTAGCAACATCCAGTGTTAAGTGAAGACAGAAAATCACATTAAAAATTTGTTTATGGACAACTTCGTCACATTTCCAAAGGTGAAATTAAGAATTTTTAAAAGTTATTTGAGAAGATGATCACCTTAAATTAAGTGTCAATTAAAAACAAATTATTGCATATATACTAAAGATTTGCTTTTTTAAAAAAATCTGGCAATATTTCTTAAATGTGTGCATACGTCTGATGCATTTTTCTTTACTTTCCTAAACTTTTACAATTAGTGACAACTAAAAGAAAAAGCAACTCCTTCAATATTCAACTGCTACTATTTACAGTCAGTTGCGTCACCTTTCTGCAATTCAGTTTTTATTTTTTTCTCAGATGCTTTAGAAATTTCCAAATCGTAGTGTTCTGTGGTGTGATTTATCTAATGGCCTGATTCTAGAGAAAAGCCAATATGATCAGGTTACAGGATTGTATTGTGTTTGGATTCAAGCAGTGCAGAGGTTGCCAGCTTTTGTTCCTTAACGATTGCAGTCTCAGTCGGTTTTCTTTGCCTCTGCCTACCAGCAGCTAATTCATTCTTTTAATTGAACTCATTGTTTCATGAGAGGAATCTTGTTTTTTCTGTCTGTACACTGCGTAGATTCTGAATGAGCCCATACTGTGAATTTAGTAAAGCCATGTGTTATTATCATTATGGCACAGAGCCCACAAGAGTGTGTTTTACTTTGAGTTGTTTTTAAAATAATTTTCTATTATGTGCTTGTAAATAGCTTTAAAAAGCAAGCAATCTGTAAAGAACAAATGCATGTGAAAACTAATTTTTATCCAGCTCTCTGCAGAATGTATCATTGCTCATTGGTGTTACGCACATTGTAAAAGAATGTTATTGACATTCACAATGTGCTAAAGAGACAGATTCTATGAATAAAATTCATGAAGAACAAATCACTTATAAAAACCTTCTTAGCAAAAACACACTGTGGGCTCTTTTTATTAAAAAAACAAGCTCAGAATTAGGGTCACAGAACTATAAGCAAGCAAGCCAGTCCACAAGCTACAGAGACCAGCCTCTGTTTAAAGGTTTTGTTGCACCTCATCTGGGCTACAGATGATCCACCTATTTTTTCTTTTTGCATTGCTGATTTTGTCATAAGCAGCCACCTGATTTGGGTCATTTTGTTGTTTTCATTCCAAACTAGTGCATGGGTGCCCCCATTTAACAGGGAGGCCATAAGGACTAGGGTGAGAAGTCGGGATAGGAAAAGGTATTATCCCCCTATACTGGATCTGACCCCTGACTTACTAAATATATACTTGGGGTGGGAGCTCTAGTTTGTTAATCACACCCAGGTTTGTTGCCCTGGCTTAGGTTTATGTCGTGTTTATTTATTCTTACCTTTTCATATTCTGTTATTAATTCTGATTTTAGTTTTGTTGTTTTTGTTTTTTTATTAGCAATTATGTTTATTATTATTGTGTAATGTTGAATTATGTTAACATTTTATATATTAGTTTGCCTTGTTATTTTCAACTACTCTGTCTTTTATATGTAGAGCCTAAGGAGGCAGGGCCACCTGACTATACAACTGGGGCACTGTCCCAGCAGTATAAATAGACAGGCTGCTGTTCTCAAAGCAGCAGGTTAGCCAGCCTAAGCAAAATTATCACAAACGAGCAGATAATTATTGATGTACCCTCGTATTTAAATATTAAAGGTACTTCATTTGTATTTGTTTGGCCAAAGGGTTTTCAATGTTTTTTCCCTATCTCTATTTTGTTTTTGTGAATATTTATAGATTTTTGTGAATTTTACAAGCCTTCGTCCACTGTTTCTGAAACTGTGGGGTGGGCCCCCCAAGGGGGGCGTGAAGTAACAAAAAGGGGGGCACAAAGATATGAAAAAAAGAAAACAAGAATCAAAAATATGAAAAATAAATCTATTGAAACCAAAACAGATTAACTTAAACTACATTCTGATACTAGAAAAATAAATATAGAGTTAGATAAATGTCGATAAAAGTTAAGTAGGTATAATAAAATAGGCATCTGTGATATATCATTAATTAAAAAAGAACAAATTGGTATTAGTGGGCTCCTTTCAAAAAACATTAGGGGGGGCGCGATTAAAACTGTTATGAAAACTCGGGTTGCAAATACTTAAAGGTTGAGAAATGCTGCCTTAGTCCCACTATTGGGTCAAGATAGGCCTGAAGACTTGCCTTTTGAGGTTGGGACTAGGCAGCCTGGGGATGAGGATGAGGCCTTTGCAGTTGGCTCAGGCCAGCATTAAATGCATGGCCAGCCTTTTTTTTTTTCTTTTTAAATATTTTTAGTACTTATTTATAGCAGATATCATAACTTAGTTATGATAATTTACATCAGTGGGTCTGAAGTTTAGTCTTGGCGGCCGTGTGTGGCTGCAAGTTTTTGTCCCAGGCAATTTCTTCTCTTAATTGAACTTCTACCTTAATTAAGCAAGCCATTATTTCCAATATTTAATGTTTTTGGTTTCCATCCAGAAATTACAGAACTGATTATGCTATGTTTTTACTGAATGAAGCAGGAATGTATATATGTTAGATTGGTAAAATGTATTCTTTTTCCTTATAAATATATATTTTTTAATGTTCTCGTTATTTAGGCAAATTTATTACTAATAAGCAGAGAAAAGCCAAGCAAAATGACACCTTTTATTGGCTAACTAAAAAGATTACAATATGCAAGCTTTCGAGGCAACTCAGGCCCCTTCTTCAGGCAAGATGCCTCGAAAGCTTGCATATTGTAATCTTTTTAGTTAGCCAATAAAAGGTGTCGTTTTGCTTGGCTTTTCTCTACATTCATAATGGCTAACACGGTACAACACCCTAGTATTTCTAATAAGCACAAAAGGTACTATCACTGAAGTAGCTGCTTCTTTCAAAGTTATTCAGAGTTGTTTGTTCTGGTGGCTATTCTGCTCATCATTAATTGTTGGTATTAAAAAGCAAGTTAAGAAAAGCAAAATTCCTGGAAAAACTGAATTAAAAAAATGACAAAACAAAAAATCAAAAATGCAAATACATTTTAATTTCCTGTGAATGTAAATAAGACAAGTGCACTTTTCTAAATACAGAATAAAAGGAAAGAAAACAGGTTAGCTTATTATAAAATAAAATCAATTAAAAGTAAAAATGACTCCCTGATTGGGAAAAAAACAGCCAAGGTGGGATCCCAGAACAGAACTTGAGAACCACAGGTTTAGACTATCATTTTAATTTTGTGGTCAAGGGTGCAATGCTATTTGGGGCCACTGGGAGGCACTGTTGTTTAGTTATTATATGACATCTTGCTAGTTACAGTTAGAACTGTTATGCCTGCAAGGCAAGAGAAAGGACCAGGAGATAAATGGGAATCAACAACAAGCAGAAGACATAATCGGAAGAGAAGAGATCAAAGAAACATAATCCTAACTTATAGTCAAAACACAACGTGAAAAAGACATCAAAGAACCAGAAAAACACGGATGAACTTAGAGTTTGCTTTCTTTTTCTGAGATATCCACAAAATCAAACAACTGGGTGATCCTATTAAATGAACTTTATACCCTTACACCCTGGATGTTACTTTGTTTGTGACCTTTAATGATGCCGCCAGCAACTGCAGAGCAACCAGTAAACAAAGCCATGTAATATGGTGTTAAATATATAAACATATTAAAACCACTCCAAATGGAAAAACTAAGATTTGGACTGTCTACAGCAATGTTTAAACAGCTAAATATTCCTGTGAAAAAATAACCTAATAACAAAGAAAAATGACCAAATCATGACAAGAGCAGGATATAAATAACCATTTCCTGTTTTGGACTGACCATCTTACAGTAAGAGACATATGTGGCAATTTTATGGAAGGTGGAAGAGAGCTCAGAGAGTTCGAACTGAGTCAGAAAAATGGGAAGGTGTGTGAAGGAGATGGCTATCTGTCTCTGCTTTATATATTCCTACAAAATGAAACATGAGTAGAAGTTTTCTATCTTTTAACCCTTCCGTGTTATTTATATACAGTCAGACTCATAAGTACTTGAACACTGACACAATTTTCATAATTTTGGCTCTGTACGCCACCACAATGGATGTGAAATAAAGTAACCATTATGTGATTGAAGTGTTCACTTGCAGCTTTAATTTAAGGAGTTTACCAAAAGTATTGTATGTGCTGTATAGGAATGACAGCCATTTTTTTACATAGCCTACCATTTCCAGGGGCTCAAAAATATTTGGATATTTGACTAACAAGCTGTCCCATAGCCAGGTGTAGTTCCCCTCATTATTTCATTAACTATCATGCAGCTTAAAGGTCAGGAATTGATTCTAAGTGTGAAATTTGCATTTGGAAGCTGCCGCTGTGAACTCTCAATATGAGAGCCAAAGAGCTGTCCATGCAAGTAAAAAACGGGCCATCGTTAGACTGAGAAAAAAAAAACAAACCCTTTAGAGAGGTAACAAACACCAGGAGTGGTCACATCAACCATCTGGCACATTCTTGAAAAGAAGGCATGCACTGGTAAGTCCAGTAACTCCAGAAAGCCTGGACAATACACTGGTCTACAAAAAAATATTTTTTGTTTGCTACGGGGAACTTCAGACCAGCGCTCTATTAAGTTTTTTACACTGATTTCATATATGAAATCGGAAATAAGCTAGCACATCAGATTTTTGAGATACACATTATTGCCGTTTTGACACTTTTGAATATCAATATAATATATCAACACAATATCTAGAGTTTGAACTCTGTCCCACCAAAATTGTTAAAATGTGTTTATTCTGAAAACAAACCCGAAGACGATACCAAAGACACTTTAAACTATGTTTATGTCAATTTACCTCAATATAAAAGCGAGGTCAGTGTGCTCAATATTGTCTGAGGCAATTGCTTTTGTGCTTGTACTGCACACCTGTCTCTCTTTGCATGAACCAACAGTAGTCACCCATCATGCTCAGAGTAAATTTTCCCTGATATCGGTTTTACATCACCTTTGTATCTTGATGAAATCTTTCCCCATGCTCATCTCTGACTTCGCTTAGATTTGGTGGAGAAAAGTTGAGATGAGAATGTAAAAAATGCGTCTTCAGTGACATTCTGGCTCCCATAAGCTAATATACTTCCAGCATATTCTCCACAAGCTCAGTATAATTCTCTGCTCTGTGACTGTCAAGAAAATTCTGGACAACCTGCACAAATGAGGGTTCTGATTCAGTTGGCTTCAGTTTCCTTTTGAACTCATTCTCAAGCATCAGTTCACGGATTTCAGGGCCAACAAAAACACCTTCCTTAATTTTGGCTTCACTTTTCTTGAAACCAAACTTATTTCTTAAATGCTGAAATGCATCGCCTTTACTGTCCAGTCACCCTAGTTGTCCAAGACCTGGAACATCATAACTAAAAAATGGGATGTGCTGGACAAAAACGGTTTTTAGATTTGGAGTCAGCAAGTGAAATTTGTTAAAGTACAGATGAAAGAATCCCAGTAGCAAAATGCTTGTTGACCAGTGTAATGGAAGACAACTGTGCTGGATGATTGCAGAATTCTTTCCTTGGTGAAGAAAAACTCCCTTCACAACATTTAGCCAAACCAAGAACACTCTCCTGGAAACAGACCTATCGTTGCCAAAGTCTACAGTCAAGAGAAGACTTGATAGCTCTTAATCATTTTTAAAAGCCTGCCAAGTTTTAGAAGAATTTTCTTTGGACAAAGGAAACTAAGATCAATATGTACCAGAATGTTGGAAAGAGAAGAGCATAGAGAAGAGCATAAGTGGCTCATGATCCAATGAATACCATATCATCTGTGAAACAAGGTGGAGGCAGTGTTAAAGCATGGGCATGCCTGACTGCCAATGGAAGTCAGTTACTGGTGTTCATTGATGATATTGACTGCTGGCACAAGTAGCAGGATGAATTCTGAAGTGTATAGAGCTATATTATCTGCTTGGATTCAGCCAAATGCTGCAAAACTGATATGATAACACTTCACAGTACAGATGGACAATGAGCCACACCAGTGCTTTTCAATGCAAAATAGTGGAAGATTCTTTAAAGTGACCTCAACCCAATTGGACATGCATTTCACTTGCTGAAGACAAAACTGAAGGCAGGAAGTCCAATGAACAAGTAGAAACTGTAGAGAGCTGCAGTAAAGGCCTGCCAAAGTATCACTAGAGTGGAAACCCAGTGCTTGAAGACGGCCATGGGTTCCAGACTTCACACAGTCATTGACTGTAAAGAAATTTCGACCAAATATTGAAAATGATCATGATATTCATGATTATGTTAGTTTGTCCAAATTCTTTTGAGCCCCTGAAAATAGAGGGACCATGCATACAAATGACTATCATTCCTAAATGACTCATATGATATTTTTGATAAACGTCTTAAATTAAAGTCTACTGTTCAATCACATAATCATTGCTTTATTTCAGTTGTGGTGGCATACAGAGCCAAAATTATGAAAATTGTGTTACTGTCCAAGTACTTATGGACCTTACTGTATTTTAATAGCTGATAGTTTTTTAGAATTCACCAATAGTGATGCTAATAGTGACTTGGCTAAACAAACTGAGAAAGATGTACAAAGATTAAAGATAGTTCAATATGCTTCTCATGTGCTCTCTGTTTATACAGTTTGCTATTTACAATGATATAAGTGGACAAATGTTTGTTTTTGCATCTCCATTCATGATTTTGTGAAAAATGAGGGATTTTGTAACTTCCCTACTTAGTTCTATGGTAGAAACAGACAGGGTTTAACTAACACCGGAGGCAGACATTATGCACTATACTCCTTAAAGTACATAAGAACAAAAGAAATCTGACAAACAAGAGGTGACCATTCAGCCTATCAAGCTCATTTGGTGTCCTCAAGTATGTGATTCATCGTTAAGCTGAAAGAATTCGACTAGGTCCACTTTATCAATGGTTTTGCAAATTTTAGAGCTCTGGATTAGGTCCCCACATAGTCTTCTCACTTGGGACTTTAATTCTCAAAGTAAAATTGTCCCTATAAGTCTTAAATCCTGGGAGGCACTTGGTTGCTCTCCATTACCCAACTTCAAGTGTTACATGGTGACCAGAACTGCACATAATATTCCAAACCCCGTCTCACTAGTGCATTATATACACTAAGCATAATTATATTCAAGAGTTTTTATGATATTACCTAACATTTTATTTGCCTTTTTAATCTCTTCTCCCCATTGTTTAGATGATGGAAATGTTGTGTCATGATAAACCCCTAAATCCTTTTCAGAAGGTGCCTCCTGCAGGACAGTGTCCTCTATCTTGTATTTACAATTGACATTCCTTTCGCCCACGTGTAGCCACTTCTCCACTTTTCTAGATTAAACTGCATTTTCCAAGTGTTGCCCAGTTCTGAACCTTGTCCATTGCTGAACCATTTTGGTGTGATAACATGGTTTTGGTTTTTTGCTGCACTCCCCCGACAATTTCAACCCCGTTACTCAACTTTTGAATTGCCATAATGTCTAGATTGAGTTTTAATAGTAAAATGCTTGCAAAATTTTTGTCACCTCTGACTCAGTTATTCTTGAATGATACCTGTTTTACCCTGCTCCCCCCTCCCGCCCCCACCACTCCATGAATTTTAAGTTGGACCAATGGCAACCTACATTCAGAATTTCTGAAAGATCAGTCGGTATTTTTATGCAATAGGCGAACAAACACACAGACAAGATGAGATCTGAGGGCTGAAAAGAGGTCATTACTGTGCAAAAAGGAAACTGAAAATTCAAAATCAAGACAGTGAGTGTTATGATTTTATTTATGTAAATCTAATTTTTACTGACTTGGAGGAAGAAGAGGTGATTTGAGATAATAATAGAAGGTCTAAAGCTTAAAACATCACTTCAGGAACCGTTTTTGAAGTGTTAAAACATTTTCCCACTCATAGTCTGTTTTCTTTGTACTGAATCAGGGGATGATTTGTTATTTTGTTTTCATTTTCAATTAGTTTGGTTGTGTTTCACACTGCATACTTTCAAGACAACTAAGCACATCAATGAACACCCCATGGAAATATCATGACTTCTTTAATTGGGCAAAACATTTTTTTTTCCAGGAAGAAAAAGATAATGGAGGGTAACAAGAAACGCAAAGAACAAAAACAAAAAAAAAAACAATTAGAAAACAGATAAAAGGGGGCATGAAAAGGAGTGTATGGTTTCTGGAAACAGGCCCCCTACGTAGCTGTAGCTTGTACCACCAAGTATAAAAAACAGTCAGCTGGATAGTAGATAATAATTATACTTTAGTTTAATTGAATTTTGTGATTATATTAAGGTCATTGTAAAATTATAACTGGACTGTCACCTTCATCATAAAATATGTGCTTGGCTACAGGTTTAAATAGAGACTTATAGAAGTTAGAAATATGGTTTAAGTGATGACATGATGCCATGAAACAAAAGCGTAAGTTTCTTTCCTTCGGATAAATGTTACATGCTATAAACAAAGAAATAAATAAATGATGTCTTATAATACAGTCTAATTCCTGCTTATTTTCTAAAATGTCACCCCTCAAGTGAGTTTCTCTCTGAGACAGTCTCATAAACACATGTTGCTATAATTAGTCAACTGTTCCCCATGACATTCTCAAGCTGTAAATTTACTGTTTCCTATCCAAAATCTTCATATTATGCTTTCATCATTTCTGGTTCCTCTTTTGTGTCTATAGGTTTCTATGTGCAGGTCTGGGAGTGATGATTCCACTCTGAGCAAAGGGAACATCATGTGGTATACTGGGTCTGAGGCTCAGAAAAAGCATCCTTTTTTTAATAAATAATCAATTGGCCGGCTCGTTCTCCGTGGGTCCACACTCACATGGCCGCAGGGAATTGATGGAGTAATTAGAGCGAGACGCACCTGTATGCGAAGGTGCGGCCTTTCTCAATTGCTTCATTAGCTTCCTGCGGTGTGCAATTGAGACGCTGTGCCCATGAAGCCTTAATAAGAATGAGTCGGCACAAGGAAAAGGGAATGATCCGGAAAACAGACATCAGAACAGAGGTTAATGAAAGAGAAAATGGCAGGAAGACATGAGCGAGCGCCTGCTGTCACACCCCAACTCCTCCCATAATTTAGCATATTTTAATATGCAAATCAACATAAATATCACCTTCCATTCTGCATTTGGTTAAAAGACAATGGCAAAAGCATGTGAAAAAAAGAATTTCAGTGAATGCGAAGTGGATGCAAGGAAAAAACGTACTATTTGTTGGCTTCAGAGTGGTGGAGAAACTTAAAGTTTATGTTTAGATAGTTTATGTTTAGATAGTTACACAGTGCCTGAAATAAAAAAGAAGTGGGCAGATAACAAAGTTGCAGTGATTGCGTATTAGGGTACAGATAAAAGGAAAAAAATAGGAATAAAGTGAAAAAAAGGTTGAAATGTCCACTATAATCTTGTAGTTTATTTTGTCATTAAAGTAGAACATTGTAAACTTAATCTTAAAATCAACAATTTCAATACTAAGATATACGCTTGACATCATTTTCATGATCAAATGAATTAAAGCATGTATTAAACATGGGGGCACGGTTCAGGGACTGTTCCTGCCTCCCGCAAGATGCTTGCTGGGACATGTGCAACTCTCGATGAAATAATTTGTTGCAGCAGTACTATCTCTTTCAAACGTACCAACCACCAATTCTTGTCTTTTGTTTTCTTTCTCCACGTAACCAATTGTCACACAATAGGCTCTGTAATAAATGTCAAGCCATCTGTAAGCTTAGAACGCCGATTCTTCAAAACTTTTAAGGAACATTGATATATCTTCATAGTACATGTTTAATTATTCCATCCATCTATCCATCCAGGGTCACACCAGTCCCAGCAAGCATACAGCGTGAGGCAGGAACAATCCCTAAACGGGGCTCCAGTGCATCACTACCGCTATGTGCATGGCTTTTCGCCAAGTTTAATTTTTATACATCGCAATGTGAGCGTGGAAACGGGTGTACGCAACATTTTTGGGTGGATGCACCATTTATACATGAGACCCCAGGAGTGTGAATAGCTTGCTGCAGAAGACCCTGAAGGCAGTGGGAGTCGATGAGGCTTGGACTGAGATCCCCAACGTGAGCACCATGGCCTTTGGGGACCCAATCCTACTTGGGAGAGGAAGTCTTACCATAGCCATGAAACGGCAGGGACCTGGAACTGTGGAAGGTTGGCTGTGTCAGTCAGCAAGGCGATTCCTCTGCTGCAAGGCACATTCGGGATAAGCAGAGGAGACGACATTTTTAAGAAAGATGCACTGGGCTTTTAGAATAGGACAGTTTGCTGCCAGCTGGTTTTAACCTCATTTTTTATGGATTTATTTATTTGAATTTTAACCTCCAAAAATTCACCTATTTAATCGGATTATTTATTTATTTGGGAACTGTGCACTGAACTTTTAAACACTGTTTGGTTTTTGAACGATTTTAATAATTTTGCACCTTCCCCTTGCTTTGTGTGGTGCCCTCATTTGCCAAGCTCATCCCTCGGAAACGTTATCGGCGGTGGTGGGTTGAAGAGGCTCCCAGTGGGATCCAGTAGCATAGAGTTGATCTGCACCATCACACACCATTTACAACTTTGACTAGGGCAGAAATGATGCTAGAGCAGGCTCTGATGATATTTAGGCAAACACAAGGCATGTACAGTAGATTAGAAGGTTCTACCCAGAATAAAGCTAATGAATGAGTGGGCACTATATTGACCCTTTTGTCCCATAAATAAAATGTAGCTTAATGTTTAATATTCTGTTGAGTCCTCCAAGAACTTGTCGGAATCAGCTGAACATAGCATTTGCAAAATCAAAAAGTGTTGGGGGTATTGTGCAAAGAAGTACGCAATGCCAGTTTATCCCCAAAAATCAATGTGGGAGATGCACATAATGCTGTCTCATCTGTGCGACAGCAGCTACTATTATACGGACAAAGAGGTTTCTAGGTTGCCACCCAAAAAAAGACATCCTGCTTACCTTCACAAAGCATTGCACACAACACAAAAAATATCAACTTGCAGGTGAGACGAGTAGATGAGCCTTTAAAAGATGAGTTGAAGTTCAAAGTGAACTTTTTCAATTGCATATAGAGCTCTGTTGTCAGAGAACTAGGAGAACACTTCCTTTGGATGAATTCAACTATATTTCTTGCATTATTAAATGTTATTAAATATTAAAGATAATACAACTGAAGCCAGCAACAAACTTTCTGGGTGTTTGGGAGAAATTCTCAACAGAGATTTGGCAACTGCTTCCCAATGAGGTCAATTCTCAGTCTGAAATACTTCAACTAACAAAGATATGAGATCTGTGTTTCCAAATACAGTGATAACATGTCAAATATTTCTAAGGCTATTGTGAAGCTAGTGAATCATCAGGTATTATATACAGTATATATTTGTCATCAGTGCCAAACACTCATCTAATAAACTGAAATTAATAAAAACAAATTGTAACAGCCCACCATGTTATAAGAAAGACTGTTGGCGTTAGCTTTGCTGTCTATCAAGAGCAGCATCATAAGGTAGGTGCAGTTCAGTGGCATCATCAATAGTTTTGTTGTATGACAAGCCCATGGTTTTGGTTTTTTAAATAATTAGTAGCTTAATAAGTATCAAGTTCCGTATGTTATCACATATCTTTGTTCCTATTACTCCATGTATGCATGGGAGGTGGAAGACTTTTCTGTTCACTTGCACCTGGGCCCACATATAGGTTGTATTGGCAATGACATTAGCATTTTGGGTATCTTTCAGACCTGGGATTGATGATATTTTGAAGACATTTACGTGATTACAGAATGATGGAGTATGGAATGAATGACCTGTTCTTGTCAAAAAGTTCTTACATTTTTATGTTAGAGTATTGGAAAAGTGATGCCTACATAGAACATACAGGGTGGTCCATATCTAACTATGCAATTTTTAATGCAATGCAATGCAATAATTGCACAGTTAGATCTGGACCACCCTATAGAAATGGTAGCACTGCTTTGATTGCTGGGTGCCACCAGTTTGTAAAACCAAGCAGAAAATTGAGTAAACTCAGGGTGAGGCTACCAAGAAAATGTGTGTGGCTTTACGCCAAGTTTAGTTTTGATATATCTTGAAGTGAACGTGGAAACGGGCGTACACAACATTTTTGTGTGTATGCACTGTTTATACGAGGCCCCTGGTGAGTGTGAGCACCCATGAGAGTATACTATGGTGAACATCATGTACTGTATGCTGAATCTTAAAATCAAAATAGATGACTGGAGCCTGATTTCTCTTAACATTCATCTATCAGCTAAAACCTGTGTTCAAAAACATTTTCAACATGTCAGTGAAACATGTATGCTTTAGTAAAGCTAACAAGCTCCACTGCCAATGGTAACTGAATTAGCTGAAGGAACTGCTGTTTATTGGTACTTAAGTCTGTGTACTTTAAGCACTTGGGGAACACAAGGAGTTATTTGCATCAACAGCTACAGCCATATACTCTTTTATATACAGTATTAGGGTAAAGAATCAGTAGACGACAGCATCACGCTAATGTTGAACACCCTGACAGGTACACCTATGTTACAATAGTATTTATCAACTGTCACTGTGTCTTTAAATAAGTTTTTCTATCAAGGATAGTCTTGAAAGAAAAAGATTTGATCTTGTGTGTCGTTCTTCCTGCATTTTAATATTGATTTCCTAATAGGTCACCCACTAATGGTAAAGCTAGGCAAAAAATTCTTTCATGAAGATTTTTAACAGAACAGCCCGTAAAACTGCTGTCTTAACCCATTCAATGTGTGACGTTTACTCTGAGTGGCTTGGACAGAGAGTTCAAATCTCTGTGAACTCTCTGACAATTTGTAGCTGGACTTGAAAAGGCCATTCATTCACGATCCCCATGCAATGTGACAGATGTTGAGCAGCTTAACAAAGAAGAATGAGGAAAATTGCAGTTTCCAAATATGCAAAGCTGATAGAGAGAGGCTTGTGCACGTCTGTCATGGCTGCCAAAGATGCATCTATTGAACACGGACTGGAAGGGGGTGAATACGTATGAGATCAACTATTTTATGTTTTATATTTGTAATTAATTTAGACCACTTTGACATTAAACAGTCTCTGTTGATCAGAGACAAAAACCCACATAATATCCCCTGTGATTCAATGTTGTATAATAATAAAATCTGAAAGCTTCCAAGAGGGCAGAAAGGTTTTATAGAAACTGTATATGATTATTGATGGCAGAATCATGTTAGTAATGAAACTAAAGGTTGCACAAATGTGGATGTGTTAACAATACATGAAATGTGGATAAAGTGACCAACTTCCACAGCAGAGTAAGAGAAGGGTCCTACCAGATCAGAAGTGATATATAATTTAGTAAATGTCCATACAGGACATGGCAAGGTACAGACAGAAGTGCACTTCTACTGGAATGAAGTTCATGCAGATATTGATTGTATGTTTCTCTTACCTTGCTGATGCCAAATACTGAAACTGATCATTTAAGTTTCCCCCTTAAAGCTTCCTTCTCCAAAAATGACCCTTTCCCAATTTCCAGGGCAAATGAATCGTGAGACTTCTGATTCCATCATATTTAATAACATCCTTATCTTAAAACTGCAGGTTTTATTTTATACATACAAAGGTGGTCCATTGTACATCCATTAATAACATGTAAGAAGAGAATCTATACACAGGGAAACAAGATTTCCAAATATGTAGCCCTGCTACACCCTGTAAGGGCAACCAAATGGGTACAGGTGTGACAGCTGTCAACTCCAGACAAAACTACACTTGTACCTCTGTGCCCCCTGTGGGTTGTCTCCTTCAACTACAGTATATAGAGCTCAGGGCTGTATTAGGTTCTTTGTTTCAAGAGAGCACTAGAGGCAGAAGTAGTGACTGAATCTTATTGACTTTGGTGACCTGATTATTTCCAAAGTGAACTGGCACAGACCATTTATAGCCCCTCCACGAGTCCTGTAGTTTGTGGAATCTGACGTGATTCAACAGACATATTGTTCTTTAGAGTTGCAGGATACACTCATGACCAACAATTAAATTTGTAATATTGATTTTCTCAGGGTTGGTAGCAAGATCCTGCCCCAAGTGGAGGAGTTCAAGTATCTCAGGGTCTTGTTCACGAATGAGGGAAGAATGGAGCGTGAGATCGACAGGCGGATTGGTGCGGCATCCGCAGTAATGCGGGCTCTGCATCGGTCTGTCGTGGTGAAAAAGGAGCTGAGCCGCAAGGCGAAGCTCTCAATTTACTAGTCGATCTATGTTCCTACCTTCACCTATGGTCATGAACTATGGGTAGTGACCGAAAGAATGAGATCGCGAATACAAGCGGCTGAAATGAGTTTCCTCCGCAGGGTGTCTGGGCTTTCCCTTAAAGAAAGGGTTAGAAGCTCAGTCATCCGGGAGGGGCTCAGAGTAGAGCCGCTGCTCCTCCGCATCAAGAGGAGTCAGATGAGGTGGCTCGGGCATCTGATCAGGATGCCTCCTGGACGCCTCCCTGGTGAGGTGTTCCGGGCACGTTCAACCGGGAGGAGGCCCCGGGGAAGACCCAGGACACGTTGGAGGGACTATGTCTCTCGACTGGCCTGGGAACACCTTGGGATTCTCCCGGAAGCGCTAGAAGAAGTGGCCGGGGAGAGGGAAGTCTGGGCATCTCTGCTCAAGCTGCTACCCCCGCGACCTGACCTCGGATAAGTGGGAGACAATGGATGGATGGATGGATGATTTACAGTAGCATGTCTGTTTAGATTTGAACGTAAAAATAATAATAATAGGAGTATCTGAATCAAAATCTTCACTGCAGTGTAACAAAATATCCTTAAACCCTCTTTATGGCTATATGCTAGTTTTGACCCCTAAAGCTTCCTACTATATACATGTGCCACACTGGGAATATAAATAATCTAAAATCATCTTTTATATGAAAGGATAACTGTAAGCATAATTTAGTCCAGTAAATAGATGTCCTGCTTTATCGAGGGTATACTGACTCAGGTGAGAAGGAGATACTGGAAGAATGAGACATATTCAAATAAGGCACCATGTTCATAACCTAAAGTCTGTCCTAAATACTGCAGCAAGTCCAAAACTCTAAGCAAAATTCAAAGTTGTTGGTCAGAAGCAGAAGTCAGATACATCAGGAATAACACACTCAATGTAGTTCGCAATCACACAGTGTTTTATTCAAATCTTACATAATGCCTAGGTATGATGTTAATCTGCATTCAGCCCTACAAGAAGGTCCTTCAGCTTGGCGGTTGGTGGCAGGGTTGGCACTCCAGGCACTGTAAAAACTTCACACTGTTCCAGTCTATTCGAACTAGTGTGATGCTGAGGTGTCACCCATTTCACGGCTGCCCTTGGGACCTAATTTGGGAACCTGAGGTGGTTCATCATGTGCTGGGTGCGGCAACACACAGTATCAGTGTATGCTTCCATCCTCCTCCTCCTACTCCTCCTTAGATAATGAATAAGGAGACATGTCAGGAGAAGACAATAAGACAATAAGGAGACAGGAGAAGGTGGGAGCGGAGGATGCCATCATCTATATGCTACACCGATCCCTCTCCCACTTAGACAGAGGCAGTGGTGCTGTAAGAATTATGTTTCTAGACTTCTCTAGCGCCTTCAACACAATCCAAACTCTGCTCCTTAGGTACAAGCTGACAGAGATGGGAGTTGATTCATAGCTGGTGGCATGTATTGTGGACTATCTTAAAGACAGACCTCAGTATGTGCGTCTTGGGAACTGCACGTCTGACATTGTGGTCAGCAACACAGGAGCGCCGCAGGGGACTGTACTTTCTCCGGTCCTGTTCAGCCTATATACATCAGACTTCCAATACAACTTGGAGTCCTGCCACGTGCAAAAGTTCGCTGATGACACTGCTATCGTGTGCTGCATCAGGAATGGGCTAGAGAAGGAGTATAGGGACCTAATCAATGACTTTGTTAAATGGTGCGACTCAAACCACCTACAACTGAACACCAGCAAAACCAAGGAACTGGTGGTGGATTTTAGGAGGCCCAGACCCCTCATGGACCCCGTGATCATCAAAGGTGACTGTGTGCAGATGGTGCAGACCTATAAATATCTGGGAGTGCAGCTGGATGATAAATTAGACTGGACTGCCAATACTGATGCTCTGTGCAAGAAAGGACAGAGCTGACTATACTTCCTTAGAAGGCTGGCGTCCTTCAACATCTGCAATAAGATGCTGCAGATGTTCTATCAGACAGTTGTGGCGAGCGCCCTCTTCTACGCGGTGCTGTGCTGGGGAGGCAGCATTAAGAAGAAAGACGCCTCACGCCTGGACAAACTGGTGAGGAAGGCAGGCTCTATTGTTGGCATGGAGCTGGACAGTTTAACATCTGTGGCAGAGTGACGGGTGCTCAGCAGGCTCCTATCAATTATGGAGAATCCACTGCATCCACTAAATAGTATCATCTCCAGACATAAGAGCAGCTTCAGCAACAGACTGCTGTCACTGTCCTGCTCCACTGACAGATTGAGGAGATCGTTCCTCCCCCAAACTATGCGACTCTTCAATTCCACCCGGGGGGGGTAAACGTTAACATTTAACATTATACAAAGTTATTGTCTGTTTTTTACCTGCATTATTATCAATCTTTAATTTAATATTGTTTATTGTATCAGTATGCTGCTGCTGGAGAATGTGAATTTCCCATTGGGATTAATAAAGTATCTATCTATCTATCTATCTATCTATCTATCTATCTATCTATCTATCTATCTATCTATCTATCTATCTATCTATCTATCTATCTATCTATCTATCTATCTATCTATCTATCTATCTATCTCGACCTTTATACCATGACTTTGATTACATAAAAGTGCCACACACGAGTGCCTCAGGGTAAGATCTCCATGAAAACATACTGTATCAATGCATAAAAAAACAAAGACGCAAAAATATTTCAAATTTTATTGGACACTTTGTAGAGAAAAACTAATGTGATATTTGGATTCCTTAGGGTAAAAACTCCCTAATTAGAAACAAACTTCATCATATAAAAGGTCATGAATTCCAATTAAAAAATGAAAGAAAACAGTTAATCACAACACAAAGTGAGTAGGTCTACTATTGCCTTAGGTCCCTTATGTCTATTGATTTGTCAATGTAGAGCAGCAAAAAGATACAGAAAATAGTTGTGCACGATGCAAATCTTTTCTTTATCCTGTTCGAGAAAGCAGTTTTTTTCTCTTAGCTCAAATTATTTTTTAATATTTCTAAATCCAAGCCACCCTTTTGGTTACTATATTCAGCATTGTCTCAGCAGTACCATTGTGGATTTAAGTGAGATATGTAGCTAACTGACCTATAAATACAATAGTAGAACCCAACGGGGTGTAACTTCTGTTAAGAGATCCAAAAATACACAGAAAAAGGGTTGGGGTACCTAAAGATATTACCCAAATGAAGGAGGAAAAAATAAACAGTTAGATGACAATTGGGCCCAAATAATTAGACGATATAGCCCGTCAGAATTCAAAATAAAGTCACTCTAGTGCTGGATGTGGCACTCAGATACAGGTTCCACCACTGAATGACGATTTCTGGTGTTGAGGCAGTTCATGTTTCATCTTTGAGAGGACTTTTAGGTTGTTTGTGAAGGAAGTGATGTCAGTGCTCTCGGGATTGAGTAATTCAGGAGGTGAGGTAAATGAGGATAGGTTGTTATCGACAGTGCCCTCTCTCTTGTTTGGAGGTGGTATTATATTTTTTTACTATTCAAGGAGTGGATGCAGAGGTGGTGCACACATCAATGACAGGTTGAACTTGTCTCAGAACACAGAGGAACTACCTAAGAGAAAAGGCAGAGCAGGCTCTTCCTCCTTAAGAGACTGCATTGCTTTAAAGTGGAAAGTGACATCCTTCACAACTTCTACAGTTCTTTTTTTTTATAATTTTATTGTTTTTAATTAGAAACAGAAGACATTCCATACAATCAAGTCAAATTTAACAAATCAAAGCAAAATTCAACCCCCACCCAAAAGAAAGGGAGAGGAACCAGCAATGAGTTACTCTATAAAAGGAGCAAGAAAAGAAGGGTATCCTTTTCTCGAAAATGTAAGCTTATTCTAAAATTCAGGTAGTATTAAACATTGGTTACCTACTGACTTAAGAGTGGTGGAGTGGGATTATTCCAGTTGAGCAAGATAAATCTATGTGCTAGTAGTGTAGTAAAGGAAATTACAATTTGTTTGTCCTTCTCTGCTTTAAGGCCATCTGCAAATACACCAAACACAGCTGTTAATGGATTAGGAGTGATTGTGACACCAAGTCTGTCTGATAGGCATGCCAAGATTTTTGTCCAAAATGTTAATTTGGTGCACACCCAGAACATGTTGCCCAGTGAGGCTGGAGCACGATTGCAATGTTCACAGATTGAATCTTGCCCTGGAAACATTTTGGACAATTTCAAACAAGATAAAGGCACTTGATAAAAGATTTTAAGTTGCTTTACACATATGGAACTCAAGTGTATTCTGTGCATGGCTACCTTCCATTTCTTTTCTGAAATATTGAGTGACAGACTTTAAAATATTATATATATATATATATATATATATATATATATATATATCTATACTAATAGAAGGCAAAGCCCTCACTGACTGACTCACTGACTGACTGACTGATTGACTGACTGACTGACTGACTCACTCATCACTAATTGTCCAACTTCCCGTGTAGGTGGAAGGCTGAAATTTGGCAGGCTCATTCCTTACAGCTTACTTACAAAAGTTAGGCAGGTTTCATTTCGAAATTCAACGCGTAATGGTCATAACTGGAACCTCTTTTTTGACAATATACTGTAATGGACGGCAGCTCGATGGCCGTGGGAGGCGGAGTTGAGTGTCACGTCATCACACCTCCCACGTAATCACGTGAAAAGACTGTGAACGCAGTAGGGAGAAATGAAGGAAGAGCCGCAAACAGCGAAGAACAAAAAATTCATTAAACAATTGAGAAGGGAGCAAAACAATAAGAAGCGAGCGACTGAAGCATACAAGCATCTTCATAAGGGAAACAAAGCACGGTGTAAAACGTAAGTTTAAATTAAGTTTATAGAAACGCTCCCGCTGCGGATTGCAATAACACATTCGCGAGATAAAAGTTTAATGAGAAGACACGAGGTATAAACGAACCACACGCCGTTGCGCAACGTTAGGGGCTTCACCTCTGGCGCTGACGTTCGAGATTCGATTCCCGAGAGGGGATGCAATGAGTGTGTACGCATGAAGAGCACAGAATTAGATCGAAACACGTGTCGCGTACTCTTTGCATAATTTGAAAGTAAACAATTTCAACCATTCTATGATCTGCTTATTGTAACTGAAAGACGGCACATGGCGGATGTTAGCCGACTTGCTGACCGCAACGTTAGTGGCTTCAACTCTGGCGCTGACGATAGAGATTCGATTCCTGAGAGGGGATGCAGTGAGTGTGTACGCCTGATGAGCTCAGAATTAGGGAGAAACACGTGTCACATACTCTTTGCATTATTTGAAAGTAAACTATTAAAACCATTCTATGATCTGCTTCTGGGAACAGAAAGAGGGCACGTGGCGGACGTAAGGCGACTTGCTCACCAACCACAAGCGTAACCTGGCAGGTAACCACCCATACAATCAGATTGTGATTCAGAAAACGAATGCCATGAATGTAATTACCACGAACTACATACTGTCAAATAAAAGAAACACACGCCGTAGCATGACAGCTGTGAAAAGGGAGGTTCACAAAAAACAGATCCTTAACAAATTGTTATTGGTATATTTTCGATCCGTTTAAAAAGGTTTTCTTTTCTTCTTAATAAAAAATTAAAAGCAGTACTTCGCCGCAACGAAGCGCGAGAATTTGGCTATATATATCTGCTTCTCGCAATTAAAAGAGGGCACGTGCCGGATGTTAGACGACTTGATGACCAAGCATAAGCGTTACCTGCCAGGTAACCACCCATACAATCACATTGTGATTCAGACTAGGAATGCAATGAATGTAATTACCCCGATCTACATACAAGGCGAAACTCTTGCAACATTCAAAGATGATGGTTTGGGATAAGTACACCATGGAACATAAAAGAGCTTATGAAGCCTTGAACCGAAGAAAGCAAGATCTCGGAGATCGTAAAAAAAAAAATAGGAGGTAATGTCGTTTTACTCGCTGTAGATTTTAGTCAAACATTACCAGTTATTCCACGAGGGAGACCAGCAGATGAACTCAACGCGTGTTTAAAATCCATGCTTCTCCCACGGTAGGTTATATGTCGCATGTTCTCGGGTACGTACACCAAAAAATGTATACATTTAAGCATGTAATGGGCAAACAAAAAATGAGGTATACCCGAAGGCACTGCAGTAGTACTCAATGTAACTTTACTTCTTAAATGTTAATGTTTTACTGTTTAATAATTTATACGCTTCTTATATGTTGTTCAAATTCTTTTATCAAAATACCAGTGACAGCGCAATGCACGATAACATGGAGTGAATACACCATACGCATCCGCCCACGGCCGCACTGGTGTGCGCAGATAGGAGTTGATTCTACAATAAAATTAAATAAAGATAAAAAGAGTAATACAATCATCACCCATAAAGCGGATAGTAGACGTGACGTACTATATGTGTACCAGATTTCAAGTCAATAGGTGAAACGGTTTGCGAGCTACAGGTGATTTAAAATCCTGGACAGACAAACGAATAGCCACGGTAGCAAATTATAGAAGAAGATCTTACTGTTTAATAATTTATATTTATATGAAATGTTCTTCTTATATATTACTTCATATTCTCATATGATAATGATGTTAATGTTGTTTATATTGATTTCTATGTTATTGTAAGTGCATGTATGTGTGTATATGTATGTGTATATATATATATATATATATATATATATATATATATATATATATATATATAATATATGTATATATATATATAATATATGTATATATATAATATATGTGTATATGTATATATATAATATATGTGTATATGTATATCCATCCATCCATCCATTTTCCAACCCGCTGAATCCGAACACAGGGTCACAGGGGTCTGCTGGAGCCAATCCCAGCCAACACAGGGCACAAGGCAGGAAACAATCCTGGGCAGGGTGCCAACCCACCGCAGGACACACACAAACACACCCACACACCAAGCACACACTAGGACCAATTTAGAATCGCCAATCCACCTAACCTGCATGTCTTTGGACTGTGGGAGGAAACCGGAGCGCCCGGAGGAAACCCACGCAGACACGGGGAGAACATGCAAACTCCATGCAGGGAGGACCCGGGAAGCGAACCTGGGTCCCTAGGTCTCCCAACTGCGAGGCAGCAGCGCTACCCACTGCGCCACCGTGCCGCCCTGTATATGTATATATATGTATATATATAATATATGTGTATATGTATATATATGTATATATATAATATATGTGTATATGTATATATATGTGTATATATATATGTGTATATGTATATATGTGTATATATATAATATATGTGTATATGTATATATGTGTATATCTATATATATAAAAATGGAATGGGTGGGTCGTCGGGTGGGCCTTTTTTTCATTCCGTCGTTTTTTCGACGTTTTGAAAATGTAGAATGATTATTTGATTTTTTTGTTTTTATTTGATCGTGTCTATGTAGCCGCCGTCGTAATAAAGTATCGCTAAAATCGTCATTTATCGTAATTTATTTTTGACGTATAACGTCGCCGTCGTCGAGGTCAGTGATACCACTGCAAAAAATCTGCTTACGGTTGAAAGACACGCCCTACTCACTGGACAGTTAAAAACACCAATCAAACTAACGATGACATCAAGTATTACCCAATCAAAAGTAGGAAAGGAGGCATCTTCATAAAATGCGTGTGGGATGATTTGCATGAGACGCTGCTTTAAAAAAAAAATTATAAAAAAAATACGGGATAAATCCCATCCAGTATTGATTCAAAACGGGACGCGCAATTTCATTCTCAAACGCAGCACGATTCCGTATTTTAAAGGACAGGTGGCAACCCTACAGTGCCAGGTAACCACCCATACAATCACATTGTGATTCAGACTAGGAATGCAATGAATGTAATTACCCTGATCTACATACAAGGCGAAAGTCTTGCAACATTCAAAGATGATGGTTTGGGATAAGTACACCATACAACATAAAAGAGCTTATGAAGCCTTGAACCGAAAAAAGCAACATCTCAGAGATCGTAAAAAAAAAATAGGAGCTAATGTCGTTTTACTCGCTGTAGATTTTAGTCAAACATTACCAGTTATTTCACGAGGGAGACCAGCACATCAACTCAACGCGTGTTTAAAATCCATGCTTCTCCCACGCTCGGTTATATGTCGCGTGTTCTCGGGTAGGTGCACCAAAAAATGTATACATTTAAG